>NW_013671684.1:34760-37666 GCF_000517525.1 Limulus polyphemus
GATAAACAAGGAAACGAATGAAGGTCTTAAGAGAGATGATGTGATAAACAAGGAAACGAATGAAGGTCTTAAGAGAGATGATGTGATAAACAAGGAAACGAATGAAGTTTTAAAGAGAGGTGATGTGATAAGCAAGGTATGTATTGTAATGGTTATTAAACAGTAACATATTCATGTATGTTTTGTTACGTATGGTAGCAGTTTTTAAACAATAACATAATCGTGCATGTTATATTATTTATGGTAACAGTTATTAAACAGTAACGTATTCACACATGTTTCATTATATATATATGGTAACAGCTATTAAACAGTAATGTATTCATGTATGTTTTGTGATGTATGTTAACGTTTATTAAACAGTAACATATGCATGTTTATTATTTATGGTAACAATTATTAAACATTGACGTATTCATTTTTATTTTATTATATATGTTAGAGATTCTAGTTACTATAAAAAACATCAAGTCAGCGAAACGACTCCATTTTGAATTGCTGTCTATTTTTGTTTTTATCCGACTAGCTAGCGTGAAATGTCGGATCGAACTACTCTCGTCCTCATAACCACTCTGAACGATAAGGTGACAGACGCAGTTCATTCATCAATCAGTAGACTTTGTGTGGATTTCGCTGGAGAAAAACCTTTGAAACCTTAGAAAGTCCGAAGAAAGCTTTTTGTCTAATCACCTACCAGCACACCTAGGCTGTTTGATTATCTTCGAAGAGGGAGCTCGTTAAACTTTTCTTTTCACTTTTTGTACTTTCACGCTGAACGCAAAATAATAGAGAGAACATTTACTTCTTTCAGTCAACAAGTGACGTATCTGGTTTCACTCGATTCGTCCACAAAGTCAAATAATGATTTCAACATTCTGATCTCACATGACACATCCCAATGTTTTAAATATGATTTTTACAATTTGATCTTACATGATCGATCCCAAATATCTGAATTAATATGAAGTCGAAGTTTTTCGAAAGTTTCAAACAAATTATTAAATTTTGTATTCACGAAAGCACAGATCAAGATAACAGTAAAACTCAACCAATACGGGGGAGGAAGAAACAGGAGTATTGTGAAAATCAATAAACCAGAACTTCTGCAGTAGGAACTTTACGAATTCAATGATTTAGAAAGAACTTGTTTGATAATCCAAAAAAGCAACATGGCTGAACACGACATTTGAAACTCAATTCTTTTAAAGTAAGACTGTGATTGTTTTGCAGGACAACACTTGCGGCACCTAGCGGTAAAGTTGAATTATTTGACTAACGTTTCTCACACCTTATTTTCACGGCCAGGAAAACAGCAAAATAAATGTCTAAAAACGTAATTAAATGGGAATTCTCAGGATATTAATTAAAGATCTTAACGTTCCCCTTGAATCTCCAGAGGATATTGGTGATAATTACAGTAAATAACAGATTTTTATTAACTTGAGGCATCAGTTCGAAAAGTTACAAAAGCAAAGGGGCGAAAATATTTTGATACATATTCGATAAGAAATCTTAGGCTGTAAAACCAACAGCCTCAGTAAATTCTTCATATACTGCTTTTAGACAGATAGACCATGAATTATCGAACTGATAGAAACTTAAAGCTGAACAAATTAGTGCTAATTTCGAATAGAATAGTTAATTTGATCATTTATACGTCTTTATTACTGGTGTTGCTACAGGTAGGGAAGTAATGTCGCTTTAGAAACGTTGAAATAAGACATTACTATTAACATATCCGTATTATAATTCTTTATGTATTTACTGATGCTGGAACAGGGAGGAAAGTAATATTGTTTAACAGACACTGAATTAAGATATCGCTACTAATATATCCGTATTATAAATATTTATGTATTTAATGGTGCTGGAATAGGGAGAAAAGTAATGTTGCTTAATAGACATTGATTTAAGACATCACTACTTAATATATCCGTATTATAAATTTTTATGTATTTAATGGTGTTGGAACAGGTAGGGAAGTAATGTTGCTTAACAGACATTGAATTAAGACACCACGACTAATATATATCTCTATTATAAATCTTCAAGTGTTTCACCATAGCTTAAAATACCTGAAGTTTTATAAATGCTTGGTTCTTGATAATTTTGGTTGAAAACGAAGTCTGATAATGAACAGTAGAGCCACGGCAAGAATTGTAAACACCTCTAATGAACGTTTCGGAATTACACATATTACATCTTCAGCAAATCTATGAAAATAACAAACTGAACAATCTTTAGTATAATTACTAATATACGAATACAATTAATAGTGGTAAGAAATTATAAAACATTCAATTAAAAAAAGATCTATTTGATTAAAGCAAGGGGTAACGAGTTTCAATTTATATCGAGGCTCCTGTTTTTGTTCATAATTTGTAGACTTTCTTTTGTCAATAGTTCGAGATCATTATATCCATAAATTAGAGCTGAAAAGTCTTCTAAAGAGAATATATAGGAAAGTTAGGTGGAGTTTGAAGTTTAAGTCCAGTTTGGTTAGTAAAAAATTCACGTTCATTAAAGGTCTTTACAATGCTTGGTTCTCTTGGTTAACGTTTTAGGTGAAGTATAAAAACACCCGAAATTTTATATATATTGTTACGCCTCTGGTCGTTTGTTAATTTTCTGTAGAAATTCTTTCCGAAAAACTTCAGCAATACAAGTCCTTCCTTAAATAAAACTAGTTTATTCTTTCTCAATACAACTTTGCAATACACTTAATTCCCACAGTCAGTTAACTTAAATAAACGCTATAATTCACAACGAATGATTCACGCGCTTGACTCAATTGTCCGTCTCTATCTCTGTCTGTAATTCAATTCCATTGTTGCCGTCACTTCTTGGCGGTCTTATATACAAGAATACCGCACATCTAGTAAACACTCGAGCATTCACGAACCTTC
>NW_013671684.1:38493-43533 GCF_000517525.1 Limulus polyphemus
ATTCATTATTCAACCTGCTGTTGGAATGCTGTATTCATTATTCAACTTGCTGTTGGAGTGTTGTATTCATTATTCAACCTGCTGTTGGAATGCTGTATTCATTATTCAACTTGCTGTTGGAGTGTTGTATTCATTATTCAACCTGCTGTTGGAATGCTGTATTCATTATTCAACTTGCTGTTGGAGTGTTGTATTCATTATTCAACCTGCTGATGAAGTGCTGTATTCATTATTCAACTTGCTGTTGATGTGTTGTATTCATTATTCAACTTGCTGTTGGTGTGTTGTATTCATTATTCAACCTGCTGTTGGAATACTGTATTCATTATTCAACTTGCTGTTGGTGTGTTGTATTCATTACTCAACCTGCTGTTGGAGTGTTATATTCATTATTCAACTTGCTGTTGGAGTTTTGTATTCATTATTCAACCTGCGTTGGAATGCTGTATTCATTATTCAACCTGCTGTTGGTGTGTTGTATTCATTATTCAACTTGCTGTTGGAGTGTTGTATTCATTATTCAACTTGCTGTTGGAGTTTTGTATTCATTATTCAACCTGCGTTGGAATGCTGTATTCATTATTCATCTTGCTGTTGGTGTGTTGTATTCATTATTCAACTTGCTGTTGGAGTGTTGTATTCATTATTCAACCTGCTGTTGGAGTGTTGTATTCATTATTCAACTTGCTGTTGGAATGTTGTATTCATTATTCAACCTGCTGTTGGAATGCTGCATTCATTATTCAACCCGCTGTTGGAGTGTTTCATTCATTATTCAACCTGCTGTTGGAATGCTGTATTCATTATTGAACTTGCTGTTGGAATGCTGTATTCATTATTCAACCTGCTGTTGGAATGCTGCATTCATTATTCAACCCTCTGTTGGAGTGTTTCATTCGTTATTCAACCTGCTGTTGGAGTGTTTCATTCATTATTCAACTTGCTGTTGGAATGCTGCATTCATTATTTAACCTGCTGTTGGAATGCTGTATTCATTATTCAACCTGCTGTTGGAATGCTACATTCATTATTCAACCTGCTGTTGGAATGTTGCATTCATTATCTAATCTGTTCTTTAAACACCTTTATTGAAAATTTGAAAATAAAATGATTGTATTAATAGATAGCCGTCAACGAAAGACTTGTTTATTTTAACTTATAATGTCGAACACGAATCCTTCTATTTTATTTATCGAAAACAGTTAGAACAAGTGAAATGTGATCAATTCAGTTTTAAAATACAGAATGATAGGATAAATTAGAATAAATATTTGTACTTATATTAAGTTGAACACATTTAAATGGAAAAAACGTTTTTGACTTTTATTGAGGTAGTTTTAAGTAACAAAGAGTGCTTGTTGAAATTCAATATTTTAAGAGCTCGACGTATCCTCTGGGAGCATATTCATTTCTTCTGAAATCAAACATTTTAATAAGAATAACTCTAACAATCTCCACTATCGATCTATATAATATTATGTGATGTTTGGATCTAGGAACACATTGGCGTTTCTTTAAGGTTTCTGGAGAACAAACCCGAAGATTTGATTGGTTAATCTTGGTCCAGATGTACACGTTTCCCGTAATTTGAAACTAATATTTTTTCTTCTTCTTTTGTGATGATTGAAGAAACTTTCAAATCATTTTCAAAGGATTCTCATATTGGAGAATTTCAAAAAGTAATTAACTTTTTAAACAATTTTTGAATTGAGGTTTCAATAGAATGTAATTTATTTAAAAAGGAATTGTAAATTGATCCTGGTATAGAATGCAAATAATATATTTTAAACGACAAATGTCACATATAGATTATTTACAATGATTTACTTAGGAAATCTTTTATGCTTTTCATTAGAAATCAAATTTCAGAATACAAAGAATGACAAAAAATGTTTTGACATTTCTCTGAAATTAAACCTGTTTGTTGCTAGGAAAGGAAATTTAAAAAATATTTCTATATAACCAAAAAACGGGGAAGATATATATATATATTGGAATTCGAAATTAGGAGCTTGAATGTAGTGACTTTTGAAGAAGAAACTTGGATGCTTGATAATTACCTTGTAAAATAAGTCTCATGTGTTTGAGAATAAGCCTAATCATCCTTGTTCAACTTGTCTCTCCTAAGTAGGTAATAACCTACAAAATAGGTTCTAATTTATGCAATGTAGCAGAAGTGACAACTTAATCCTGATAAACATTTCATGTTTGGTTTATACCTTTGTTTATAATAATATGGAAGTATGCCTGACACTTGGAGACACCTTTATTTAAATATATTACAATACTTAAATAAATCTGTACTTGGGAACATGAGTAGTAAGCCGACTTATTTGTTCATACTTCCAGTTGGCTGAACAGAAGAGATAAAACCCAACTTTCCTTAAGATCAGTTTTCTTGAGAAGATATTTCGTACGTCAAGGTGTGAAACAAACAACTCGTATCGATTCGCGCGCGTATTATTCATGACGAGGACCATCGGACAGCAGAGAAGGAAATGACTTGAGTTAACACTGTAACACTGGGTAAAATAAAGAATAATATACATTTTTCACTTGAATTAACACTTTAACACTGGGCAAAACAGGGTATAACATAAACTTTTGACTTGAGTTAACACTGTAACACTGGGTAAAACATAGAATAATGCACACTTCTGACTTGAGTTAACACTTTAACTCTGGGCAAAACAGGGTATAACATAAACTTTTGACTTGAGTTAACACTGTAACACTGGGTAAAACATAGAATAATGCACACTTCTGACTTGAGTTAACATTGTAACACTGAGAAAAATAAGGAATAATATACACTTTTGACTTAAGTGAACACTGTAACACTGGGTGAAATAAGGAATAATATACACTTTTGACTTGAATTAACACTTTAACACTGGGCAAAACAGGGTATAACATAAACTTTTGACTTGAGTTAACACTGTAACACTGGGTAAAACATAGAATAATATACACTTTTGACGTGAGTTAACACTGTAAAACAGGGAAACAAAATATAACATACACTTTTGACTTAAGACTGTAACGCTGGACAAAACAAGGTATAACATAAACTTTTGACTTGATATAACACTGTAACACTGGATAAAAACAAAACAAGGTATAACATAAACTTTTGACTTGATATAACACTGTAACACTGGATAAAAACAAGGAATAATATACAATATTGACTTGAGTTAACACTGTAAAATTGAGCAAAACAAGGAATAATATACACTTTTGACTTGATTTAACACTCTTGGTTTAGTACTGAACACGTTTCGTTTCATGGTTTAGTACTGACCACGTTTCGTTTCTTGGTTTAGTACTGAACACGTTTCGTTTCTTGGTTTTGTACTGAACACGTTTCGTTTCTTGGTTTAGTACTGACCACGTTTGAGTTGCTGGTTTAGTACTGAACATATTTCAGTTCTCGGTTTATTATTTCCTCGATGTTTATATATATATGTATTCTTTCTAATTGAAAGTTTATTAAAATCTACATTCAACTACTATAAAACCTAGCGGAATCTAGCTTCGTGACGTCACGAACTGAACGGTAATTATATGGACTATATAAAGTTTTGAATGCGTGTAAAGCTTTTAAAGAGGTTAAAGTTGAGTGTGAAATTGATTCGTTTTTAAGGTATCTGATTTTTATATCGCAACTCTAATAATGCTTGGCTAGTGGTCGAGATATATTAACATCGTCCATTTTTTATCTTAACCAAAAAGAATCATGTTATCGGACCCAATTAGAGAGAGAGCTTAGTCGCTACAGTCTCACGTGAAATGACGTCATGTTAATAACTGAGTATACGATTAAGGAGACGTTTCAACAACCACAGCTATTTGGATAAATATCTTCAGCGAATAAACTGTGGCAAAGATATAGACAAAGAACTTAGTGTTTCATACAAAACCCAGAACGTATCTTTAGTCTTGTTCTTATCAGGCCTTTAAGCACACATTTCTTAACCAGCTGGTAAACTTAGAATTTAATATACTTCATTGTCTCAAGTTTCTGTAAAAACCAAGAAATCCATTTTTTCTGCCGGCAATAATAGAATAATTTAATTTTGAATTCTTTGCTACTCAAATCAACTGTTCAACATTACAGCTAGTGATTCTTTTAACTTTCGATTCTTTCAAACTATACACTCACATTTCTTGCTTCTTTTAACTTCAATAAACTCTTATTACTACAAAGGCTGAAGGGAACAAATCGGATATTTCCTGGTTGAAAACGCTTTTTGTCGAAGTTAAATTTTCATATTGATACCGAAGATGTAGTCTCTAAAGACTCTACCCTCCCCATGAAAAAAAAAAGGAAGCTCATCTCAATCATTTGCTGATCGCGTTAAGAGAGAGATGAAAAAAGATCTGTTAAGAAAGCCGATCTAACTTGTAACAATAGACGATTAGGGAAAGTTTGTTGAGAAGAGCGGCTGTTTCTACTTATACTGACTGTTTCTGCTGAGACACCATTATTGACGACAGTGGCACAGATAATCGGCTTAAAATATCAACTTGATGCCATCGATCATCGGCGACATCATAGAAGAAAGAACTCGCTTGACATCATTGTGGATTATAGAAGCTTTGCCAGACGACTTTGGAAAATAGTTTGGTTTGTTTGGAATTTCGCGCAAAGCTACACGAGGGCTATCCGCGCTAGCCACCCCTAATTTAGCAGTGTAAGGCTAGAGGGAAGACAGCTAGTCAACACCACCCACAGCCAACTCTTTGACAACTCTTTTACAAACGAATAGCGGAATTGACTGTCACATTATAATGTCTTCTCGGTTGAAAGGGCGAGCATGTTCGGTGTGACGGGGATTCGAACCTGCGACCCTAAAAGTGCGATTCGAGCACTTTAACCACCAGGCCATGCCAAACCCTCGTGAAATAGTTAGTCCTAGACGAACGTCACATTTCCCTTTCCAGATGGCCCGAAATGCCAGGTGGTTAGGGCTCGGGTCGCGGGTTCGAATCCCCGTCCCACCAAACATGTTCCGGCGGGATGTTATAATATATATA
>NW_013671684.1:43979-48710 GCF_000517525.1 Limulus polyphemus
ATAGTCTATACCACTAATTCTTTGTAAAAGAGTAATCCAAGAGTTGGCGGTGGGTGGTGATGACTAGCTGCCTTCCCTCTAGTCTTACACTGCTAAATTAGGGACGGCTAGCGCAGATAGCCCTCGTTTAGCTTTGCGCGAAATTCAAAACAAACAAACAAACAAACCTTTCCAGATATGAAATCTTTGGGTCCAAGAATAAATTTCAACTCTATCAAAACTACTCAAAAACTAAAGCTAAACTCTGTCAAAACTCTAGCCAGAAAGTCGAATTACTTCTCTTACAAAATATAACTGGTAAAGATATTGATTCATACTGAGCCTTCTAACAGTATTGGTTTGTAAGAAAACTTGTAATAATATTGATTCGTACTGAGCTTTCTAACAATACTGGTTTGCAAGATGACTTCAAAGAACTGGTTTGTTATTGAATATTGGTTTGTAAAATTACTTGTAAGAATACTGGTTCGTACCGAGCCTTCTAACAATACTGGTTTGTAAGAAGAGAAGCTTATCCCGGAACAGGCTGGATTCCAACCAAACAAATCATGCAGGGGTTAGGTTCTCAACCTCATACAAGTACATCGATGGTGGCTTTGAAAACAGTAAGATAACTGGTGTCGTATTTGACCACGTTTCGGCAGCATACGACGTAGTGAACTTACGTAGACTTCTTTGGAAGATGAAAGACCACCAACTAGCTTCTACATCGAACTAGGAGGAAAGTGTATGATCCACCACATGGGAGCCACCCTGTTCATCACCTACACGAATTACCAGCCTACACGCAGTTTCGCCTATACCAACGACCTTCTTATCGCTACGCATGCCAGCATCTTCGCCCACATAGAAGAAACCCTGTTTGAGACACTAGCTTGGCTGACCGAACACTACGTTACCAACCAACTTCGACAAAACTCGGGGAAGATGCAAGTCAACCTTTTCCACCTGCGAACTTGTAGGTAAACAGACAATTAAACATTGAATGGAACAGAACACACCTGGACTTCTGCCCTCATCCAGTGTACCCCATCTTGATATACAAAGAACAACAATATCACCAGGAAACTCACCAACACGAAATGGGAGGAGAGGGCTAAACCAACAGTCATTAGGATCCCAGTGCTTGCGATCTGTTGAGTATGCCTGTCATGTTTGAAAACGCTCAACTAACGCCAAATATCTCGACTACACGCTGAACTACAGCAGCCAAATCACCACAGGCTTCCTAAAGCCAACCAACACAAACAGTCTGTACATGCTGGCTGTAATCACATCACTAGAGATCAGGAGAGCAGTCTGCAGCAGAGCAGAGCAAATCGGGCAAACACAAGACAATAGATGCCCTCTAATCGGCCATGTGGAAGTAAAGAAGCATATGATGTCACAGAATAGTTTTTGTGGTTCAACTGAACCATTGGACACTAATGCAGAGACCACTCATGAAGAGCTATGAAGACTCCACCTCCAAGAGCTTCCACACACAAGTATAGGCATCACACCAGCTGAGTACCTTCCCAGAGGAACACAAAGGAGCTTGGTCGCTTACTTTCCCAGGTCGGCAGATCTAGGGCCAACATGGTGAAATGAGGGCACTCTGTGAAACCCTCAACCTGCTACTGCAGTGAAAAGGAGATGATACAAAATCTATTTGTCTGTCCACAGCCCCAGGTCCTATGCACAGCAGAAGACCTCGCTGTAACTAGTGAGCATACAATCAGATGTGCAAAGCACTGGATGGAATCCATGAAGAGAGAGGTGGACACGAGAAGAAGAAGAACCTTGCTGAAGAATTATCCCACATTAACTAACTCTCATGACAATCTGATTGGTGGTTCCTTGCTTTTTACGTTTCTGAACAAATATGACATGAATCAACTAGAGTCTTATGAAAATCTGACTGGTCGTTTTCGTGGAATTTCCGGATGATATGAACAGGAAATTATGAAGCTATTGCTTCTTGGCATTGCTTTCAGGTAAATCCCAATTTTTGCGAAAATAACTCTTAAACTTAACCCCATCGACGTGGATTCCTATACGTGGTGAGGGGACCTCCCAGGGAAAGTTCTGTATTTTCAGTTACTTCCTCTGGGATGTAAACATCCACCCAGTGTTTGCCGTGCGTGGCGACCCGTAAGGGGAGGAGAGGATCCTGGTGGTTGAGCAGTGTCTGGGGCACTGCAACACATCACTTTGGCCTTGAATTCCTGTAGATGGGTGGCCTTGGGGTGGCCCCCCCAGGATCAATCGGCTGATCCACTCGGGCTAGGGTCAACTGAGTACCAGTATTGGGCACTCTCAACGGGTGTTGTGGACATCGTGTCAGGTGCTGGTGTTTGGGTATAGTGCTTATGAAACCCTGGCATTGCTGCAGTGTCCTTGTTAGACATTGCAGTGCACCCCCCTCGTAGGACTCCATGGAGGGTGAGGTCAGTAGGCACTGAATCTTTCTCCTTTATTATGGATCCCCCCATCTTCCAGTTTTTATAGATATAACCATGTGTTCACATGCTCGTACTTTAAGGTGACGTTTGGTTTCATCAATATAGGAGGCCTTACAGTCTCCGCTCGTGTAGTAGACGAGATGTGAACAATAGACAGTCGACAAACGATCTTTGTAGCAGACAAAAATCTTTCAGTCAAAAATTGAGTTTCATAATAACTCTCAGGTTAATTTTGGGATTGTAAGTGTTAAATAGCTTTTTCAACTGTTTCGTGATAAGGGAGTTCTGTCTCTCAAGATATGGTAAGCAGGTGATAAGGGAAGTTTGTGTACAGTGGGTATCTTAGGTGGTTGACAAATAAATTAGTTGGGAATAAGGAAGTTATTTTCTCAAAGAAATGCATAGGGTAGCCGTTTCGAAAGCAAATGTTTTGTATGGAAGTAATTTCTGTGTTAATGGCTAAATAGGATGAGGTAAGATTGTAGGCTCTAATTAGTAGACAGAGAATAAGATTAAGTTTGAGAGAGAAGGCCAGTAAATGTGTTTTTACGATAGACAGAAGTCGAAAAGCCATTAGCATCATGATTAACAAGAACGTCCAGAAAGGGAATAGAGTTAGTAGTCTCAATGTCATGAGTGAAGTTTATAGAGGGGTGTTGTGAATTAAGATAGTCGAGAAAGGTTTGAATATGATCAATATGGCTGAAAATAAGGAAAGTATCATCAACATACCTTCTGTAGAGAACAGGTTTGAAACTTAGCGAACACTTGTCAGTCCAGTTCTGTTCATGATGACAGAGAAAAATGTTGGCAAGCGTAGGATCCAGTGGGGAGCCCATATCCATCTATTTGCTCACATAAAAAGGAGAATAGAATATTTGATCGGGAGTTCAAGCATAGATTTGAAATCGGAATTAAAAAATCCATTAACAAGAATGTTGTTAGTGAAGAGATTAGATTATTAATGGTTTCCTTCCAGGGGAATATTAGTAAAAAGATATCAAAGAATTTGTAGCCGTCTCTAATATTGAAGCTAGCCATCACGTGATCTTTAAGGGGGTGGGGTGTTGACAGATTGCTTGGGAAAATTGGAAGGAGTGAGGTGTTGTAAATTCGTTCATATTAAAATGTTTTAAGGTACAAGGAATATAGCTATGTAATAACTGTGAGCGCCTAATGTGGATAGTATAGGTCGGAGGGGGTGTCTCTATGGTTTGGTTTGGTTTGAAATTCGCGCAAAGCTACACGAGGGCTATCTTCGCTAGTCCTTCCATAATTTAGCAGTGTAAGACTATTCGTTGAGAAATACACACAACCAGAGACTTTACACGTAACTTATCCAGATGGCGACAAGTAGGGACCGATAAGAAATCTTCTCTTCTAAAGTTGCAGCGCCCCCCCCCCCAAGTGGCACAGCGATATGTCTGCGGACTTACAACGCTAGAATCCGGGTTTCGATACCCGTGGTGGGCTGAGCACAGATAGCTCACTATGTAGCTTTGTACTTAACTTCAAACAAACAAACAAAACAAAGTTGCAGCGGCTAAGCCTTACAACCATGGGCGCCCGCAGGAACGTGCAATATGAGGCATTTGCCCTCCTACGTTTCATAAAATTTGCACGTATCATGACGTAAACTTAACATTGTAGATTAACTAAATGTTTTTAGTAATTCTTATTAAAATTATAAATTTGTGTTTGCCTTTAAGCACACATAATACATATTATTTTAATATGTTGGCTTACAAAAGCTTACAAAAATGTATTTTGGCCAGTAAAGAAATTTGTGTAGCTTATAACACATATATTATTTTAATATATTGACTTACACTGTAAAAGCCGATTCCCTACATACATGTTTCCGCCCCCCTACCACGAAAATATTTTTGTCGGCGCCAATGCTTACAAGACCGTAAATGCTGTTATTTCTTGTTTCATCTAAAATATCACGTTAAATGTCTAAATATAAAGTATGAGGACTTTAATGTCATGTGTGAATTGAAGAAACAGTGGAGATAGATGTTCTAAGTGTAAAGATGACCTTCGTTTATCATTTTCCAATATGGCGAATCACAAGGTTAGTTGTGTAAATATAAAGTACGAGGACTTTAATGTCATGTGTGAATTGAAGAAACAGTGGAGATAGATGTTCTAAGTGTAAAGATGACCTTCGTTTATCATTTTCCAATATGGCGAATCACAAGGTTAGTTGTGTAAATATAAAGTACGAGGACTTTAATGTCATGTGTGAATTGAAGAAACAGTGGAGATAGATGTTCTAAGTGTA
>NW_013671684.1:49510-56149 GCF_000517525.1 Limulus polyphemus
GTTTTCAGGATGACGAATCTCGTTATATACAGCAATCCATTAACAAACTGAGAAGGTCTAAATAAAAATAATGTCAAGATTACACGTATCTGTAGTAACACGGGTCCTATGTTGCTGGTATTGCTAATATTTTTAATGATTATTTTTCTAGACATGGTGTTACTCCAATAAAAGCATCAAGTGTCAGTAAACACCTATAGCTCAGTCTATTTGTCCTTGCACCTGTAATAGTGACCATTAAGGCACCCTATAGTTCTTCTTCTTCTGTATAGGATGATGTTCTACCATCAGTGGTTGAATCTTCTAGTGATCCCATTCTTGAATCCTTAACTGTATTTGTTAATAAAGTATGTACAACCGGTAAATTTCCTAAGATTCTTCAAATTACTAGGATTGTACCTGATCGTATGGAAAATTATCGGCCTATTTCCACCTTATCTGCATTCGCTCGTATACTTTACAAGTTTATTAAGTTTCTCCAGAACAATAAAGTTCAAAGTAATTCGCAAATCTACTGAAAAGTGACAATTACTACAAAGCTTATTAAGGCTTACGAGTCCAAAAAAAAAAATCTGTTTTCGTTTGTGTTCACGACATTACCAAGGTATTTGACAGCATTAATCATACAGTTTTACTTTATAAATGTGCTCGTTACGGTCTACGTAGTAATATTTATGTTATCCTTAAAACGTACTTAATAAATAGGCAATGTTCTACATCATTTAATAGAATAAAGCCTCATTTCCGTATCCTTAATTGTGGGGATCGTCAAAGTTCAATCCTTGACCCTGATTAGTTATTTCTTATTTATATGATTTAACTTCGATATGCTCAAAAGATGCTTGCAATCTGTTTGCCGACGATATGACTCTTATCATAGAGGTGGATTCTTTTGATGACTGTTTTAAAGTTGCCAATAATGAGTTGCTTTTTATTGCCACCTGGCTTGTTGAAAACTATCTAGTTTTAGTTATTTGCAAGTCACAATATATTATTATATTTTTGGAACAGATAGTTGAAGTTATTATTTAGGTTAACCTCAGATGGGATGGACAAATTTATAAAAAGCTCAACAGAGTAGTCTATGTTCAGATGTGGTGTAAAAAGGTTTTTCCATTTCGGGTCCTTTGTCAAATTTATTATATCATCTTCAACAGTCAAATGATTTATTGTTTGTGTTTGGGACTCATACTTTGATATTTTTAAAGATCGATTTGGTTGTTACAAACAAGGGTCTTCAGGCTTATGATAAGACTTCCTTAAAGAGGTTGTTACAAACAAGGGTCTTCAGGCTTATGATAAGACTTCCTTACAGAGGTTGTTACAAACAAGGGTCTTCAGGCTTATGATAAGACTTCCTTACAGAGGTTGTTACAAACAAAGGTATTCAGGCTTATGATAAGACTTCCTTACAAAGTGTCTATTTCTAACAGATTTAAGGAATACCGATTTTTAACTGTTTGTCATTTCTGTGTTTACTTCTGCATTTGTGTTGTTAAGGGTACTATCATGTTTAATCCTAAATTGAATTTGTTAATTCCCTCTAGAGAAAGTTCATATTGCTTTCGTCATAGAAATTGTTTGTATGTTTGTTTTGAATTTCGTGCAAAGCTACACGAGGGCTATCTGCGCTAGCCGTCCCTAATTTAGCAGTGCAAGACTAGAGGGAAGGCAACTGGTCATCACCACCCACTCTTGGACTATTCTTTTACCAACGAATAGTGGGGTTGACCGTCACATTATAACACCCCCACGGCTGAAAGGGCGAGCATGTTTGGTGTGACGGGGATTCGAACCCGCGACCCTCAGATTGCGATTCGAGCACCTTAACCACCTGGCCATGCCGGGCCCGTCATAGAAATATCACTTACTGTAATTTTTTTGTTATAATTCCGCTGTTTCAGGCTTGTTGTTTCTCTTAGAAATAGAGAAATCAGATATTTCACATTTAATTTTGCACTATTTTTTTCGTGTTCATAAAATTATTTTTTTCATCAAGGTTTAACTCGATCCCTACCCCCTCTATATATATATATATATACGATCTGTGTTTGTTTTTTGCTTCACTTTTCTATATTTTTCTCTGTCTCTATTTATAGACTACATTTATTTGTTTTCGTTAGTTTCTGAAATATTCTACATGTTTCCTTCATTAGGTTATTTTTGGTTTTGGTCTGTATAGTTAGTGAATTTCTGATGAGAAGTTACTAATAAATAGCTACTCTAGTTGATCGACTGATGTTGGACATGTTTTACTAAAGTAACAAGTGATTTGATGAGTTACTCATGTTTTACTTGAAGATCAACTGATTTTGGCAATTAAACATTTTTATTGGTTTAAGTAACAAGTGATATGGTGAGTTAGACATATTTTTACTTGAGTAATATGTGATTTGGTGAGTTTGACATATTTTTACTTGAGTAACAAGCGATTTCCTGAGTTTGACATTTTTACTTGAGTAACGAGTGATTTGGTGAGGTGGGAATTTTTACATGAGTAACAAGTGATTTGGTGAATTAGACATGTTTTAATTGAGTAACAGGTGATTTGGAGAATTAGACATTTTTATTTGAGTAACAAGTGATCTGGTGAGCCAGAGATATTTTAGTTGAATAACAAGTGATTTGGAGAATTAAACATATTTACTTGAGTAACAGGTGATTTGGGGAGACAGAGATATTTTAATTCAGTAAGAAGTGATTTGGAGAATTAGATATTTTTTACTCGAATATTACGTGATTTGGTGAGTTAGATATGTTTACTTGAGTAACAAATGATTCGGTGAGTTAGACATGCTTTAATTAAATAACAAGTGATTTGGTGAGTTAGACATATTTACATATGTAACAATTGATTTGGTGAACTGGGCATCTTTTATTTAAGTAACAAGTGATTTGGTGAATTAGACATGTTTTACATGAGTAACAAGTGATTTGATGAATTAGACATGTTTTTCTTAATAAACAACTGTTTTGGTAAGTTAGATATGTTTTACTTGAGTACCAACTGATTTTGGGAATTAGACATTTTTACTTATTTAAGTAACAAGTGATTTTTTGAGTGAGACATGCTTCACTTGAGTAACAAGTGATTTGGATAATTAGATATTTTTACTGAAGTGTCAACTGATTTCGTGAGTTAGACATGTTTTACTTAAGTATCAAGTAATTTGGCGAGTTAGACATATTTTACTTGAGTAACAAGTGATTTAGTGATTTAGACATTTTTACTTGAGGAACAAGCGATTTTGCTAGTTAGACATGTTTTACTTAAGTATCAAGTGATTTCGTGAGTTATACATGCTTCACTTGAGTAAAAGTGATTTGGTGAGTTATACATGCTTCACTTGAGTAACAAGTGATTCGGAGAATTAGTCATGTTTCACTTGAGAAACAAGCGATTTGGTGAGTTATACATGTCTTATTTGAGAGACAAATGATTTGGTGAGATAGATATTTTTACTTGAGTAAAAAGTGATTTGTTGAGTTAGACATTTTTACTGAAGTAACAGGTGATCTAGTGAGCCAGAGATATTTTAGTTGAGTAACAAGTGATTTGGAGAATTAAACATTTTTTACTTGAATATTACGTGATTTGGTGAGTTAGATATCTTTACTTGAGTAACAAGTGATTTTGTGAGTTAGGTATACTTTACGTGAATAACAAGTAATTTGGTGTGTTAGACATGTTTTACTTGGATACCAAGTGATTTTGGAGATTAAATATTTTTACTTATTTAAGAAACAAATGATTTGGTGAGTTAGACATGTTTTTACATGAGTAACAAGCGATTTTCTGAGTTTGACATTTTTACTTGAATAAGAAGTGATTTGGTGCGTTGGGCATTTTTAGATGAGTAACAAGTGATTTGATGAATTAGACAAGTTTTACTTGAGTAACACGTGTTTCGGAGAATTAGTCATGTTTCACTTAAGAAACAAGCGATTTGGTGAGTTATACATGTCTTATTTGAGAGACAAATGATTTGGTGAGATAGATATTTTTACTTGAGTAACAAGTGATTTGATGAATTAGACATGTTCCACTTGAGTAACAAGTGATTCGGAGAATTAGACATATTTTACTTGAGAAACAAGTGATTTGATGAATTAGACATGTTCCACTTGAGTAACAAGTGATTCGGAGAATTAATCATGTTTCACTTGAAAAACAAGCGATTTGGTGAGTTATACATGTCTTATTTGAGAGACAAATGATTTGGTGAGATAGATATTTTTACTTGAGTAACAAGTGATTTGGTGAGTTAAACATTTTTACTTGAGTAACAAGGGTTTTGCTAGTTAGACATGTTTTACTTAAGTAACAAGTGATTTCGTGAGTTAGACATGTTTCACTTCAATAACAGGTGATTTGGTGAGTTAGATATGTTTTATCTAAGTAACAAGTGATTTGGTGAGTAAGATATGTTTCACTTGACTAAGAAATGGTTAGATGAGTTTGACATGTTTTACTTGAATAACAGGCGATTTGGTGTGTTAGACATTTTTACATAAGTAACAATTGATTTCGTGAACTGAACATCTTTTATTTAAGTAACAAGTGATTTGGTGAACTAGACCGGTTTTACTTTAGTAACAAATATATTACTGAGTTGGACATGTGTTTCTTAATAAGCATGTGATTTGATAAGTTAGACATGTTTTACTTGTGTCCCTAGTGATTTGGGGGATTAAACATTTTTACTTAGTTAACAAGTGATTTGGTGAGTTTGACATGTTTTGCTTGAGTAACAAGTGATTTGGTGAGTTAGACGTGTTTTGTTTGAGTAACAAATGATTTGGTGAGTTAGACATATTTTCTTGAAATAACAAGTGATTTGGTGAGTTTGACATGTTTTGCTTGAGTAACAAGTGATTTGGTGAGTTAGACATGTTTTTCTTGAGTAACAAATGATTTGGTGAGTTAGACATATTTTTTTGAGTAACAAGTGATTTGGTGAGTTAGACATATTTTTCTTGAGTAACAAGTGATTTGGTGAGTTTGACATGTTTTGCTTGAGTAACAAGTGATTTGGTGAGTTTGACATGTTTTGCTTGAGTAACAAGTGATTTGGTGAGTTAGACATGTTTTTCTTGAGTAACAAGTGATTTGGTGAGTTAGACATGTTTTGCTTGAGTAACAAGTGATTTGGTGAGTTTGACATGTTTTGCTTGAGTAACAAGTAATTTGGTGAGTTAGACATATTTTCTTGAATGACATTTGTTAAGAATTCGTGAGAATGTGAGCTGTATATACAGATTCGTGTTCGTCAAGATGTGGCTTTCGCTTTCTAGGGCTTTCCACGCTTTGTCTTTACTACGTAAAATTAACTTGAGTACGCTGCTTTCAACGCCGTGTTTACACTGCGATAGTAGATAGAGGTTTTTCATTGAGTTTAGAGCCTGCCGTTTTACTACGTATCTCTTGAGCTTAACGACTCAGTCAAGAAAGTAATAAACTATTTTGTTAGTAAATATATAGAGGAGAGAAAAAAGTTAGAGGCTTCTGACATTGCAGGCACGTGCTATAACATCCTACGGTTATTATCACCAACTGTCTTGTTTCAGTACCCGGATGTTCTCGGAAAGTTTGTGAGAATGTAGAAACTCCGAGATTTCCTCTACTACAGGTCATAATGCTGGAAGACATGGTCTTTAAGCCTAATCTATAGCTGAGATTCGCTATAGAACACTAGGTGGCCACCAAGCGAAGGGCGTGCTCATTGTCCCCCCCCCCCCTATCGTCTGCAATTCCAAACTATGGTGACCTGAAGTAATAGTTTAATATACATAACGCATAATGGACTATACACCAATATTAAAGTACAGCTTCGACGTAGCTATACAGACTAATAACATGAAGTGACCAAATATACAGATTACTAAATTAAAGTGATTTCATATACAGATTAGTAAATTAAAGTGATTTCATATAGAGAATAATATAATGAAACGGCTTAATATACAGACTAATAACATGAAACGGATTAATATACTGACTAATAACATGAAATTATAGTAACATAGAGATTAATAACATGAAACGGCTTAATATACAGACTAATAACATGAAACTGATTAATATACTGATTAATAACATGAACTATAGTAACATAGATATTAATAACATGAACATTAATAACATATTTATGTTGGGCTAAGGATTCTTCTGCAGCAGGTGTCTGTGACTTGTTGGCGATAAATTTGACGACAAACAAACAGCACGCACTCCACTTGGTTTAAAATAATATACTGAAAACAAGTTAAACTTATGTACAAACATTTTTTACACTATCTACATCATAGATGTATCTTAAGTGCTATACTGTCCTCTTCTTGTTGGCAAAAGTCCAGTTAAGCTAATAACATGAACTATATTGATATACAGACTAATAATTTGAACTATATTAACATAGAGACTAATAACATGAACTGTACTAACATAGAAACTAATAACATTAACTATATTAATATATAGACTAATAACATTAACTATATTAATATAAAGACCAATAGCATTAACTATATTAATATAGAGACTAATAACATAAACTATAACAATATAGAGACCAATAACACTAACTATAACAATATAGAGACTAATAACATAAACTATATTGATACGTACAGACCAATAAC
>NW_013671684.1:56392-58605 GCF_000517525.1 Limulus polyphemus
ACCAATAACATTAACTATAACAATATATAGACTAATAACATTAACTATAACAATATCCAGACCAATAACATTAACTCTCCTAATATATAGACTAATAACATTAACTATAACAATATAGAGACCAATAACACAAACTATAACAATATACAAACTAATAACATTAACTATAACAATATACAGACCAATAACATAAACTATATTAATACATAGACTAATAACATTAACTATAACAATATAGAGACCAATAACATAAACTATAACAATATATAGACTAATAACATTAACTATAACAATATATACAGTCCAATAACATTAACTCTCCTAATATATAGAGTAATAACATAAACTATATTAATATATGTATATTAGGAAGAAGAAAGCACAGAGTTTTATAAAATGATTAGATTTTATTCAGTTATATCTTATGGGTAGGAAAGTAATACCGAGTTTCTTTTATCAATTTTAACACGAAGAGAACACTTCTTCTCTCGTGTTTGACATGTAAACAACACAGATTGTAAGACTGGGTTCATTTTGTTTTGGTGAATTTCAACTTTTGTTCTCTAACGTAGCTTTTAAGAATATGCTTGTCTAATATGTGTGATGTATTGATTAATACGTTAAACAACCATTCTGCTAGAAGACTAGCATTAAATAGGCATTTCGGACTCGCAAGATTAAGCAGGCTTATCTGTTAAGCCTCGCACCCAGAAGTGCGAATGATCAGTGCACGTAAGTACTCTATCAAAAGCCTGGATGCTGATGAAGACAACCATTAATGCCCTTCTCGGATGCACATTGGGCTTCTTTAGTTGCTGGAATTGCACGATAAGCTCTCGAACTCGTAAACTGGTCGTAACTGGCAGTGCTTTATGGTTCGAGAACTTGCCTGATATATCTTATTATATCCATGTATGGCGATGAAATCAATAAATCGACTAATCCAATATCCCCCTTTTGTAATTCATCTTCTCCTACTGTGTGATTTATATAATCCGTAGCTATGCATGTTGTTGTCGCTTATTTAACCACAACTTGTCAGTTATACAACATACGGGACTTAATTTGAACTCACTTGTTGATTTTTGAACATTCAGTAGAAGATCTGACTTCGATCGAGCTGACAATGTCTGTTAAGTTAATAGGTTATTAGCAAGTAACATGTCAACAACGGTATGAATTTCCTGGGAGAAGCACATTGCTCGTGCGTGAAGATGTACTAATTGTTTTAAAGTGACATTATAATTCGTTATATAGAAGAGAATTTTTATTTAAATTATTTGAACATGATATATTCTAACGGATGATTAGTAACATGTTTCAGACTTGCCAGTTTGGGGAACTAATTCATCTAGATTATGTGCTGAGTTTTCCAGTTTCAGTAAAAATTGTTGGTTAATCAGCTTTATAGAATAGCTTGTATCGAAACATTATCAAGTGACGACAAGTTTTGAAGTTGATTGGCGTATACTAATTTTGTTAACAGCAAAGTCTACTTATATTTAAACAAAGCTGCCACCCCTTATATTTTATAATTCACTGTTCCTTAGCAAACATCCATTAGTCGTTTTTTTAACATATCAGCATTCAGTGTCAGCTACTATAGATTAAGTTTTTGAGTTCAGTTTCATTTTAATTAAATATATACATTTAGTTTTAAGAAAGAACTTTCTAAAGGCATGTAAAAATTTGTTATATGGTTACTAACAGCTAGAATATAAGCCCACATATGAATAACACTGTACAGACTACAGATATCTAGTGCAGGTCATTCTGCAACTAAACATATCTAGTACACGTCATTCTGCAACTAAACATATCTAGTACACGTCATTCTGCAACTAAACATATCTCGTACATGTCATTCTGAAACTAAACATATCTAGTACACGTCGTTCTGAAACTAAACATATCTCGTACACGTCATTCTGCAACTAAACATATCTAGTACACGTCGTTCTGCAACTAAACATATCTCGTACACGTCATTCTGAAACTAAACATATCTCGTACATGTCATTCTGCAACTAAATATATCTCGTACATGTCATTCTGCAACTAAACATATCTCGTACATGTCATTCTGCAACTAAACATATCTCGTACACGTCATTCTGCAACTAAACATATCTCGTACATGTCATTCTGCAACTAAACATATCTCGTACATGTCATTCTGCAACTAAACATATCTAGTACACGTCGTTCTGCAA
>NW_013671685.1:0-2463 GCF_000517525.1 Limulus polyphemus
AACTAGATAATCTGTAATCCTTGTTACTAATTTATTCACTTGTTGAACACCTCCACAACTAGATGATCTGTAATCCTTGTTACTAATTTATTCACTTGTTGAACACCTCCACAACTAGATAATCTGTAATCCTAGTTACTAATTTATTCACTTGTTGAACACCTCCACAACTAGATAATCTGTAATCCTTGTTACTAAATTAATCATTTGTTAAACACCTCCACAACTAGATAATCTGTAATCCTTGTTACTAAATTAATCACTTTTTGTTTCCTGTTACACAAGTGGAAATTTGTATCAATGAAGAACAAGGCTGACAAAATCTTGTATTCCATGCAAGCCAAGGTCAAGACATCATGCTGTAAGGTATTGGCTTTCTCGAAGTTTGGTTGAGGGTTCGTGTACTGCATCCATCTGTGTGGTTGTTCTTGTAGACCAAATGGTTGTGATTTATGGGAGACAGAGCATTTACACTTTCACATCTGTAGTATATCATGTGGCAGGAACATAGGTGTACAAGTATTGATTTATGGAAGACAGAGTATATAGATATTCACATCTGTAGTATATCACGTGGCAGGAACATACGTGTACAAGTATTGATTTATGGGAGACAGAGTATATAGACTTCACATCTGTAGTATATCACGTAGCAGGAACATACGTGTACAAGTATTGATTTATGGGAGACAGAGTATATAGACTTCCACATCTGTAGTATATCATGTGGCAGGAACATACGTGTACAAGTATTGATTTATGGGAGACAGAGTATATAGACTTCCACATCTGTAGTATATCATGTGGCAGGAACATACGTGTACAAGTATTGATTTATGGGAGACAGAGTATATAGACTTCCACATCTGTAGTATATCACGTGGCAGGAACATACGTGTACAAGTATTGATTTATGGGAGACACAGTATATAGACTTTCACATCTGTAGTATATCACATGGCAGGAACATAAGTGTACAAGTATTGATTTATGGGAGACGGTATATAGACTTTCACATCTGTAGTATATCACGTGGCAGGAACATACGTGTACAAGTATTGATTTATGGAAGACAGGGTATATAGACTTTCACATCTGTAGTATATCACGTGGCAGGAACATACGTGTACAAGTATTGATTTATGGGAGACAGAGTATATAGATATTCACATCTGTAGTATGTCACGTGGTAGGAACATACGTGTACAAGTATTGATTTATGGGAGACAGAGTATATAGACTTTCACATCTGTAGTATATCATGTGGCAGGAACATACGTGTACAAGTATTGA
This sequence comes from Limulus polyphemus, assembly GCF_000517525.1. Lineage (NCBI taxonomy): Eukaryota > Metazoa > Arthropoda > Merostomata > Xiphosura > Limulidae > Limulus > Limulus polyphemus. Next base: position 1,294 of record NW_013671685.1, read on the forward strand.
TTTTTGGGAGACGGTATATAGACTTTCACATCTGTAGTATATCACGTGGCAGGAACATATGTGTACAAGTATTGGGAGATAGAGTATACAGACTTACAAATCTGTAGTATATCACATGGCAGGAACATACGTGTACAAGTATTGATTTTTGGGAGATGGTATATAGACTTTCACATCTGTAGTATATCACGTGGCAGAAACATATGTGTATAAGTCTTGGGAGATAGAGTATACAGACTTACAAATCTGTAGTATATCATGTGACCCTGTCTCCCATAAATCAATACTTGTACACCTATGTTCCTGTATATAGACTTTCACATCTGTAGTATATCACGTGGCAGGAACATATGAGTACAAGTATTGGGAGATAGAGTATACAGACTTACAAATCTGTAGTATATCATGTGGCAGGACTATACGTGTACAAGTATTGGGAGATAGGAAGCATGTATTCTTGTTGGGGTTTTTTCCATCTTTGTTTGACCTTAGTATCTTCTAATTAGAATGTATTATTAAAAATGACTTCTTTAAAATCTGGACAGTTATAAAAATAGAAAGGTCAGAAAAGTTTTTTTTTTTCAGCCCTCTGGTCTGCAACGGTTTAGTGGGCTTAGCGGAAGCGAGAGCAACCTAGCATCGGGTTGGATAGCAAATTTGATGGGAAGCACCAAAACCGACAACAGTAGCAGGACGGAGAGTCCAGAACCGACACCCACTCAGCAGCCCTCTACCCCTCAGCATGGAAAAATGACTAGTCCTGTGAAGCCAGTCAACCTTCTGCCAGAGGTGGTATGTCTCTCAGCATATTAAAGTAGAACCTCAATCCCTCTTTTACTAAAGTGGAAGGTTGTTTGTGCTGTGACAGAAACTTACACATATGATATAATCTATTAATAGTACTAGAAACTTACACATATGATATAATATATTAATAGTGATAGAAACTTACACATGATATAATCTATTAATAGTGATAGAAACTTACACATGTGATATAATTATTAGTGACAGAAACTTACACGTGACATAATTATTAATTGTGATAAAAACTTGCATGTGATATAATCTATTAATAGTTATAGAAACTTACACAAGTGATATAATTATTAATTGTGATAAAAACTTAGCATGTGATATAATTATTAATAGTGATGGAAACTTACACAA
>NW_013671685.1:3463-23386 GCF_000517525.1 Limulus polyphemus
ATAGAAACTTACACATATGATATAATCTGTTAATGGTGATAGAAACTTACACATGTGATATAATCTATTAATAGTGCTAGAAACTTACACGTGTGATACAATCTATTAATAGTGATAGAAACTTACACATGATATAATCTATTAATAGTGATAGAAACTTACACATGTGATATAATCTATTAATAGTGCTAGAAACTTACATGTGTGATATAATCTATTAATAGTGATAGAAACTTACATGTGTGATATAATCTATTAATAGTGATAGAAACTTACATGTGATATAATCTATTAATAGTGATAGAAACTTACACATGTGATATAATCTGTTAATGGTGATAGAAACTTACACATGTGATATAATCTATTAATGGTGATAGAAACTTACATGTGATATAATTTATTTATAAAGATAGAAACTTACAAACTATCATTCTACCATTAATCCAAATAATTACATAAACTACCATTCTACCGTTAATCCAAATAATTACATAATCTACCATTCTACCATTAATCCAGATAATTACATAAACTACCATTAATCCAAATAACAACATAAACTACCATTCTATTTTAACCCATAGAATGCATTTTTATGTTTACAACCTGAAACAATATTTAAAATCATATTCTCTAGGTATTCATTAAGAGTTAAAAAAATCATATATACATCCCCCACTTTGTAACGACATATATACGAGAAAGAAAAATTCTTTGAGTACATCATATGATCTCTAACTTATCATTCATTATAATGGACAAAAAGAAAGACATCCATAAAGCATAAACATGCATTTTATCCAATGTATTAATCAAACTGACTCACATAAAAACACAACTAGCTATACAGACAAACAAACAGATCTTCAGTGCTTAATCCAAATAATTACATAAACTATCATTCTACCATTAATCCAGATAATGACATAAACTATCATTCTGCAGTTAATACAAACAATTACATAAACTACCATTCTACCATTAATCCAAATAACAAACTATCATTCTACCATTAATCCAAATAATGGTAGAATGATAGTTTGTCATTATTTGGATTAACTGCAGAATGATAGTTTATGTCATTATCTGGATTAATGGTAGAATGATAGTTTGTCATTATTTGGATTAACGGTAGAATGATAGTTTATGTCATTATTTGGATTAATGGTAGAATGGTAGTTTGTCATTATTTGGATTAACGGTAGAATGATAGTTTATGTCATTATTTGGATTAATGGTAGAATGGTAGTTTGTCATTATCTGGATTAATGGTAGAATGGTAGTTTGTCATTATTTGGATTAACGGTAGAATGATAGTTTATGTCATTATTTGGATTAATGGTAGAATGATAGTTTGTCATTATTTGGATTAACGGTAGAATGGTAGTTTATAATTATTTGGATTAATGGTAAAATGGTAGTTTATATTATTTGGATTAATGGTAGAATGATAGTTTATGTAATTATTTGGATTAATGGTAGAATGGTAGTTTATGTAATTATTTGGATTAATGGTAGATTGGTAATTTTTATGTAATTAAATACTTTTTTGTGTGGTCCTCGGTATTTAGCTCCATTTTTTTCATATTTCAGCCGACAACAACGTCAAGAAGATTGTCTCCAAAAGAACAAAGGGATTGTGAAGTTATTGGTATGAATGATCAACATGCTGTAATAGTTAAAAAAGTTAACATTTCTCTAAAGTTGTTTTTAATTGTTCATTTTTAATAGCAACAAATTCTAAATTATGACTTGATGTAAGAATTAAAAAACAGTATTGCTGACTTTTTGTTAAGTTGAAATGACAATCTTGTGAGATAAGTTTATATGTACAACCTAAAACCTGACTGAAGGCCATCTGTTACGATTAAAAACTAGGGAGGTTTGTGTCATTCCAGAAAGTTATGGCTTTTAATGAATATGACAAAAGTAAATAAGTGGCAGGGTGTATCTTTTCTGTTTTTAAAAAGGTCAAATCATAATTTTTCTCATTACCTTTATCTTTCAGTTGTTGCTGGATAAGTAGAAGCTTTCTGTATGCTTAAACAGTGTTTATTTAATATACCTCAACACACAAAGTATTACTAGATTTTCTAATAATATTAAAAATGTAGAGATTAATCCACAACCAATACTTTAATCCTGCTGGAAAAGCACAACTCAGGATTTCAATATGTTAGGGAATTTGAAGAATTTTCTCAAGGCTTTCTATAAAATTCTAAAAAGATGAATACCTGTTCTGTCTTCCTATACATAAATTAATATAATTTTTGTTATTTTTAGTATAATTTGGCACTTTACCAGTTTTCTCTATACAACATATGATCATTATTATATATTTTCTCTGTATTGGTTTATTTAACAGCTTTTTTTAATAGATTGACTACTGTTTGAATATTTATCAGGGTACCATGTGTATATACTCCCAATTTTTATCTCTTATGTTTAGACTCGGTTCTATCCATAATTTCAAAGTATTAGTTAAAAAAAGAATATTTTTTACCACATTACGTTATTTATATTTTTGATGGAGTTGTGATAATCTTACATTTTTAACTTGCATTTCAACTTTTAACCAAAAAACAACATTTATGCATCTTCTAAAAACTTTTGGCACTGAAATATTTCAAGTCTCGTGTTTCCTTTTACACCTCACTTTTTTTGTACATATAAGTGTTCTAAGTCTTTGCCAATTTAATATCACAATATGCAGACATGCCATGCATTTTCTACCTTTTTCATTCAAATGTAGAACTTTATGAAATTTTTTGTTTATTCTGTTATGTGAAGTTTTTGCATTAGTTGTGGTTATTAAATGTGGTGATGATGAGCATTTCACATTATCACCCCCAGTCTGATGGTTTAGTAGAACAGGCAACACAGACTGTCAAGTGTTTGTTAATCTGGACCGCACCAGCTAGGACTGTACGTCGTGATAGCATACAGAGCAACTGAACAGAGGCGTACAGGTTGTTCACTGAACATACTCGTGTTCAGGGAGGGGAGATCCTGCTGCTGTGATGCCATAGAGCAATGTTCCACAAGAACATAAGGTCTGCACTACTAGATTCATACATTACTGGCAGGAACGGTCTCTAAATGTCAGAGTGTTACAAAGAGGTGGTAAAGGAATGGATATACAAGTGTAGAAACTGGGTGGGGCTATGATGCATGCCGATAGCACAAGAACTGCTCGGATCTGGCTAGATAGGTCTTATTTCATACTCTGGCAGGTCTGTCCATTAAAGTATGAGTTACAGCAAGTGTGTGGAATGTGAGAACCTAGAACATGTTAATAAGATGCATCCACACATCATAAAAGAGCCTCTAGTGCCCTAGCTCAACCAGACATTAGAGACTGAGACAGATTAGTCAGAGAAAGATGAAATAAGTAATTTCCTGGCATGTTGATTAACCGAATACACTTGTATGGCTGTCAGTGATTAGCCAGATGAAAAGGTACTGGAAGTTGAGGCAACAGAAAGCTCCAACATCTAGCCAAGCCACTGGTCTTCTGATTGATATGGCTGGTGTTGTTTGTTTATGGCAAGATTGACAGAACTGCCTGCTAGGTTCTCCCATATTTCTGGGGAATCAAGTTTTTTATATGTACTGAATGAACTGTGTTTTTTCTATAATTATATTTATGCTGTAGTTCTGTTTTTGGCTGATGAGGCTTTTAACTGGAAAGTCTTAACTCCACTGCATTCTGTCAGTGATTAATTTGTGAAGTGTGAATAAAAATAAAATGATTTTGACAGCTTCTAGATGGCAACATATTGTGAGACTGACTACTGAGTTTTAGGTTCAGGAGGTAAACAGGCAATGGTAAGGCATGGCTTCGTTACCCTGAGTGAGCTCCAAGTGTAGGAACCAGATTTACAGTCTCAACCCACTTCCATTCCTAACAGGCTCTATCCATGTATGTTGTATCCGAACAGTAGTGAGAGGTTAAAGGGTAAGCCGTGTTTGCTGTCATTCAGCAGGAATGTGGGAGCAGCATTATAAGTATTTGTCAAGCAGAGATCCAATGATCCCTGGTGTTAGGAATACATTTTTATGGGCAATAGAGGACATGAATACACAAAAAAACCCATAAAAATATCACTTGACTGAGATATAGTTTTAATACTCTGCTTCTAAATTTGATTTTAGAACAAGTTATAGTTGTAACTTGGAGTAACATGGTTGTTTTGAGTAAAGAGTTGGACTATACAGCCAATCCTCAGACTGTTGGTGCTGGCCTGACATTCACCGTAGCTGAGTTAATGGATGGAGAAGTATTGCTTGCTGATGCAACAGACAAAGGAAAGCTTGCTCTATCTATTGTTGAAATGACTTTGAGATTTTCTCAGGCTGGTCAGCCTCCATTGGTCATAATAGGTCAATCTCCGTTGGTCCGTGATAAGTCAGTCTCCATTGGCCCGTGATAAGTCAGTCTCCGTTGGCCCGTGATAAGTCAGTCTCCATTGGCCCATGATAAGTCAGTCTCCATTGGCCCATGATAAGTCAGTCTCCGTTGGCCATGATAAGTCAGTCTCCGTTGGCCGTGATAGGTCAGTCTCCATTGGCCCGTGATAGGTCAGTCTCCATTGGCCCGTGATAGGTCAGTCTCCATTGGCCCGTGATAGGTCAGTCTCCATTGGCCCGTGATAGGTCAGTCTCCATTGGCCCGTGATAGGTCAGTCTCCATTGGCCCGTGATAGGTCAGTCTCCATTGGCCCGTGATAGGTCAGTCTCCATTAGCCGTGATAGGTCAGTCTCCATGAATGTACCAGTGACAGAGGGAGCAGCGGTGATGATTTAAGTCTTCAGGTGACTCAGCAGCAGGTGGCACCACCATCGCACTTCTGTGAAAGAGCAAATGCCATTGTCAGAGATCGCTGCTGAATGGACTAGGAGGACTAGCTGCACCGAAGAAGAGGTATGTCGCTTGTGAATGAAGCTGCACTGAAGAAGAGGTATGTCGCTTGTGAATGAAGCTGCACTGAAGAAGAGGTACGTCGCTTGTGAGTTAAGCTGAATCAAAGAATAGGTACGTCGCTTGTGAGTTAAGCTGAATCAAAGAATAGGTACGTCGCTTGTGAGTTAAGCTGAATCAAAGAATAGGTACGTCACTTGTGAGTTAAGCTGAATCAAAGAATAGGTACGTCACTTGTGAGTTAAGCTGAATCAAAGAAGAGGTACACCGCTTGTGAGTTAAGCTGCATCAAAGAAGAGGTACGTTGCTTGTGAATCAAACTGCACCGAAGAAGAGGTTTGCCACTCGTGAGTGAAGCTGCCACAGACACCTTACAAACCGTCACAATGGCCAGTTGACAAAATATTCCCCATACCTGAGGATCTATTGGCAGGGTTAAAGTGACGGGGAGTGAAACTCATGCCTGCTCTGGGGTTTATGTAAACTTTATGTACTTTATGTAACTCTGACAGAGTTGTATATTATAAGTCCTGTGTTTTCTCTGAGAGAGTTATATATTGGAAGTCCTGTGTTTTCACTGACAGAGTTGTATATTGGAAGTCCTGTGTTTTCTCTGAGAGAGTTATATATTGGAAGTCCTGTGTTTTCACTGACAGAGTTGTATATTGGAAGTCCTGTGTTTTCTCTGAGAGAGTTGTATATTGGAAGTCCTGTGTTTTATCTGAGAGAGTTATATATATTGGAAGTCCTGTGTTTTCTCTGAGAGAGTTATATATATTGGAAGTCCTGTGTGCACAGGTTGTAATCAAAGTGTTGAAGCCATTACCTTTTACACATGACATTCAACTTGGTATTATGTATTTGATGTCAGATGATAGTTTGTGATATAAATACAAGATATGATATACAGTGATACCAATAAAAACTGTGTGTATACATTTCAGAAGTTCTATGCAAATACAATATGCAAACTGACAAAAGTATTTTTATCCTTCACACAAAGATAACCGTACCTTAAACTTTCACTTGACAGAGTCTGAATAAGACTGACATCATCAATTCAAGGATGTACAAATACATTAATAACTCATCTAATTTTCTGTGTACAACAGAATTGTACTTTTTACTATAAGCTAACCATATTTTGCATATTAAATTCAGAATTCTAGTCAGTATTCCTTCTCCAATATGGGGTCAGTTCAATGGACTGAGCCTGTACACCTTCGGTTGATATCAAACAATTCATTAGATAATTTTTGCAACTAGTGCTGTTAAAGGGTTCATTACTGTTTTGTTTGTTTTTTAGTGTTTTATTTATGAATTAGGTTTCCATTTTACATTTAATTGTTCGTAAAGGGTATGTTTTATTTTGTATTTTGACAAAGTTGATTTTGTTCTGTGACTGGTTTCATTGTTAACGGGCCTTATAATAGGCAGTATTGTATTAGTGGTTTGTTTTGCTGTGATTAGTTGTTCTTATTACTAACAGGGTGCAGGGATTTCCCTTGGTTGAATATCAGCCAAAAAGCTCCAATTTTAAGTATAAAATTCCCAATTCTTCAGTGATACTTTTGAAAATAAATTGATTTTGGAAATGGAAAAAACATTGCCATCATCATAAATCTGTGAAATTAGGTTTAAATGTTGCAAATAATGAACTTTAGTTTTTACCAGATGCTTCACTTGTTTTATGTGCACGTATGTTGCACTGGAAAAATGAGAATGCCAGTTGCCTCGCTTGTTATAAATCACATACATGTTACATCAAAGTGATTCGATAAATGACAATAATAATATCAGGACTAATTTACAGTTTGAAGATCTTCTCATTGTCACCATGTCTCACAATTATAAGTATTTTATAAAACCAAGAACTAAAAAAAATTTTGAAAAACTGCCATCAATGTACACTTATTTATTTATTTAACAAAATCTTGCTATTTTAAAAAAACAAGTTCCAAATTTTACTGTTTAATGCATCAAATTTCCTGATTTAAAAGGATCCAGACCAATTTAAAAAGAAATATAGGAAAATCCTGCTATAAGAAATTCATGGATCCATAAGCGATTTAATGGATAAATAGTTAAGAAAAATGTGTTTGAAAAGCCAATGGAGTAATTGTAGGATTAATATATTGTGAACTTGATAAAGAAAAGTTAAGTAACCTTCTGTGTTAACACAAAATTTTCTTGTTTTATGTTTCATCTAGAACGTTTGATCAAGTCCTATTTTTTAATTGTAAGAAAGAACATTCAGGACTCTGTGCCGAAAGCTATCATGCACTTTTTAGTGAACCATGTGAAAGATAATCTCCAGAGTGAACTGGTCACTCATCTGTACAAACACGACCACTTCAAAGACCTTCTTCAGGAGTCTGAACATATAGCTGTCAGGAGAAGAGAAGCAGCTGAGATGCTGAAGGTAAGACATGTCTCACTTCTATCACTTATTGAGACAGTAGTTTACAGTATTTGTACGAAAAACAATTACAAAGATAATTAACAAAAATACAAACTAAAACCTTTCGAACAAAGTATTAGTACAAAGGCTAGGAAGGTAGTTTCAACGCTTTCATACATCCTTCTCAGACAACTGTAAAACGTAATAGAACATGTTCAAATGACTGTACAATGTAATAGGACACATTCAGATGACTGTAGAATGTAATAGAACACATTCAGATGACTGTAGAATATAATAGAACACATTAAGAAGACTGTAGTATGTAATAGAACACATTCAAATGACTGTACAATGTAATAGAACACATTCAAATAACTGTAGAATGTAATAGAACACATTCAAATGACTGTAGAATATAATAGAACACATTAAGAAGACTGTAGAATATAATAGGACACATTCAAATGACAGTAGAATGTAATAGAACACATTCAGAAGACTGTAGAATATAATAGAACACATTCAAATGACTGTACAATGTAATAGAACACATTCAAATAACTGTAGAATATAATAGAACACATTCAGAAGACTGTAGAATGTAATAGAACACATTCAGAAGACTGTAGAATATAATAGAACACATTCAGAAGACTGTAGAATATAATAGAACACATTCAGAAGATTGTAGAATATAATAGAACACATTCAGATGACTGTAGAATGTAATAGAACACATTCAAATAACTGTAGAATATAAAAGGACACATTCAGATGACTGTAGAATATAATAGGACACATTCAGATGACTGTAGAATATAATAGGACACATTCAAATGACTGTAGAATATAATAGAACACATTCAGAAGACTGTAGAATATAATAAGACACATTCAAATGACTGTAGAATATAATAGGACACATTCAAATGACTGTAGAATATAATAGAACACATTCAGAAGACTGTAGAATATAATAGGACACATTTAAATGACTGTAGAATATAATAGGACACATTCAAATGACTGAAGAATATAATAGGACACATTCAGAAGACTAGAATATAATAGAACACATTCGGAAGACTGTAGAATATAATAGGACACATTTAAATGACTGTAGAATATAATAGGACACATTCAGAAGACTGTAGAATATAATAGGACACATTCAAATGACTGTAGAATATAATAGGACACATTCAAATGACTGTAGAATATAATAGGACACTTCTATTATATTCTACAGTCATTTAAATGTGTCCTATTATATTCTACAGTTATTTGAATGTGTTCTATTACATTCTACAGTCATCTGAATGTGTTCTATTATATTCTACAATCTTCTGAATGTGTTCTATTATATTCTACAGTCTTCTGAATGTGTTCTATTATATTCTACAGTTATTTGAATGTGTTCTATTACATTGTACAGTCATTTGAATGTGTTCTATTATATTCTACAGTCTTCTGAATGTGTTCTATTACATTCTACAGTCATTTGAATGTGTCCTATTATATTCTACAGTCTTCTTAATGTGTTCTATTATATTCTACAGTCATTTGAATGTGTTCTATTACATTCTACAGTTATTTGAATGTGTTCTATTATATTCTACAGTCATTTGAATCAGTCATTTGAATGTGAATGTGTTCTATTATATTCTAGTCTTCTGAATGTGTCCTATTATATTCTACAGTTATTTGAATGTGTTCTATTATATTCTACAGTTATTTGAATGTGTTCTATTATATTCTACAGTCATTTGGACTGTAGAATATAATAGGACACATTTAAATGACTGTAGAATATAATAGGACACATTCAGAAGACTGTAGAATATAATAGGACACATTCAAATGACTGTAGAATATAATAGGAGATAACTGTAGAATATAATAGAACACATTCAGAAGACTGTAGAATATAATAGAACACATTCAGAAGCCTGTAGAATATAATAGAACACATTCAGAAGACTGTAGAATATAATAGAACACATTCAGAAGCCTGTAGAATATAATAGGACACATGAAAGTGTTGAAGCTAGTCTGATATTTTGTTCCAAATATGTTGTGTTCTTGTAATTTAGCTACTTTTCATAGTATTGTGTATTTTACACGACAAGCATAATTAGTTTAACAAAATGGAAAAAAGGAATGTCATATCATCAGCTGTAAATATCTCTCGACACATGCAGAGTTTAACATTTAACAAACAATCAACTCACATGATTATCTGTAGAGAAATGATACACAGAGTTTAACGTTTGTTAGAGTTTAGCATTTAACAAACACATAATCACAATACATAATTATCTGTAGAGAAATGACACACACAGAGTTTAACATTTAACAAACACATAATCAACTCACATGATTATCTGTAGAGAAATGATACACAGAGTTTAACATTTAACAAACAGATAATCACAACTCACATGATTATCTGTAGAGAAATGATACACACAGAGTTTAACATTTAACAAACACATAATCACAATACATAATTATCTGTAGAGAAATGACACACACAGAGTTTAACATTTAACAAACACATAATCAACTCACATGATTATCTGTAGAGAAATGATACACAGAGTTTAACATTTAACAAACACATAATCAACTCACATGATCTGTAGAGAAATGATACACACAGAGTTTAACATTTAACAAACACATGATTATCTGTAGAGAAATGATACACACAGAGTTTAACAGTGAGTTGATTATGTGTTTGTTAAATCTACAGATAATCATTTGATTATCTGTTTGTTAAATGTTAAACTCTGTGTGTATCATTTCTCTACAGATAATCATGTGAGTTGATTATCTGTTTGTTAAACATTAAACTCTGTGTGTATCATTTCGTGTTTGTTAAATGTTAAACTCTGTGTATCATTTCTCTACAGACCATCATGTGAGTTTTAACATTTAACAAACACATAATCATAACACATGATTATCTGTAGAGAAATAATACACACAGAGTTTAACATTTAAGAAACAAGTAATCAACTCACATGATTATCTGTAGAGAAATTATACACACCGAGTTTAACAATTAACAAACACATAATCAACTCACATGATTATCTGTAGAGAAATGATACACAGAGTTTAACATTTAACAAACAAGTAATCAACTCACATGATCTGTAGAGAAATGATACACACAGAGTTTAACATTTAACAAACACATAATCAACTCACATGATTATCTGTAGAGAAATGATACACAGAGTTTAACATTTAACAAACAAGTAATCAACTCACATGATTATCTGTAGAGAAATGATACACACAGAGTTTAACATTTAACAAACACATGATTATCTGTAGAGAAATGATACACACAGAGTTTAACATTTAACAAACAGATAATCAGAACACATGATTATCTGTAGAGAAATGATACACACACAGTTTAACATTTAACAAACACATGATTATCTGTAGAGAAATGATACACACAGAGTTTAACATTGAACAAACAGATAATCACAGCTCACATGATTATTTTCTACAACTAGACGTATTTTATAATTTTTGAAAGTATTTATTTAAGAGTGTTATTAATACGTCACTTTGTTGTTTTTTACAGGCTCTTCAGAAAGCCAGTCACATCATTGGTGAAATCCGAGAAACTCACATGTGGTGAATTCATTAGAGATGATAGTGTAGTCAGCTGTTAGCAAAGTCTGTAGCAAAGAAGGTACATTCCCCATAAAATGTAAAAAATAAAACCTGTTTTCTTTGTTGTCATTTGCACAAAGTAACATAGTGTTCCTTGAACCCAACATAGATTAGTTGAACCAAAAGCCAGTATTTTTGTTTGTAGCAAATGGAACTTTTTTTTCTTCTGTATGTCAAATGTGAGTCGATGCAGGTTTCATCTTCAGTTTGCACCTTCTTTAAGTGTTCATGTTTTAAAAGAAAGAAGGTGGACTTTATCAGGAGAAGTAAAACCTTCAGTAAAGATGAATTATATTAGAACCAAATTGTGAACTTATGGTGCAGATATTTTCTGGAGGAAGTCTAAAATTTATTTATGAATATATAACTTTCCCAAAATCAATTTTTCTAACACTTTGGTCTTCATTTGAAAAATAAGTTATGGACTCCATGAACTATTTTGAATCTGTTAAATGTAGTTTGGAAAATTTTCTTTTTTTTAAAATGATATTCATTTCAATAAAATACGTTTTAACTGTCAGATTTATTAGTTTTTCTCCTGTACTTAGTAGTTTATTTTTAATCTTGTATCAGTACGTATAGATTTTTTATCGTCGAGTGATGGATTGTTAGTAAGTATGTGCTACAAAACTGAGTCATTAATAAGCATTTCATTACATGCTCTACTAGATAAAGATATTAGTCAACACTGGATATACATAATGAATTCATTTTTTGTTTAATAATTCATTAAATTTACACAGGTCAAGACAGTTTTATTAACAACAGTGTCTTGCATAGTTTATGGTCAAGTTTTGATTTCTGTTAAATACTGTTTTTTAAACTGAATTTTTTTTTGCAATGATTTTATAACTGAAGTCACACACACATCAGTTGTGACTGACAAAATACTGTGCTATCAGCTACTGAACTGTTTTCGGATAAGATAAGCTTTTATTTAATGGTTTAATTAATACTAGTAAGAGGGCGTGAAGTTTTACATGTAAGGATATAGTTGTATTTTCAAGACACTGCAACATTTTGATTGAAAATGCACATGTTCAAGGAGTTATTTAATATTTTTTTGTATATGAGTCATGATGTTTAAATACAACAATTTTTTATTTCATTTTTAAGAACAATAGAAGTTTTTAAAACTTAGTTTTTCTTCTCCGTATACATGCTCGACATTTTGAAGTAAATCAGAACAGTAAATCTTGATCAAAGTATTGAGAATGTTAATATTTATAGTAAAGCTACTGAATATACACAATATTTTAATACTCTTGGTCAGTTGGTATAATTTTCTCTGGTTGTAATTACCTAATTCTTTAGGCTTGATGATAGATTGTCAAATATTTTTCATAAATAAAAATCCGACATTTTATGGCCTTCCAACAAATTGAAATACTATTGTTTAAAGTATGTTTTTATAATCGTCTGTACAAACTGAAGTAATGTTAATCAGGAAGAACTCCTGAGGAAGATTGAAATAGTGGTAGACTATCATACCCACATCGTCATTTTATAACACTAACAATGAATTTATTACACGGGAATCAAACTTTAACGATGTATGACAGCTAAAGGAACAAAGGTTTGACACATCGAAATGGCAACAGACATCGGAATATACATATTCCATCTTCAAGAAGTGAGCTAAAATATTAGATCCAACATTAAAAGAATTTCATGTTATGTAAATTGTAAGTACCATAACATTAATTTTACTTGTGAAACTGAAAAAAAAATTAAATTATTTTCCTGATACACATATCAATAGACTAAGTAAGAAGTTTACATCATGTGTTTATCGTACAAAATATTTGATCAATTTTACTCAGAAATAACCACCTTACAGAATATTCTAATAAATAATGACTATCCTTTGCATCTTATCCAAACCCTAACACCCAAATTCGTTTCTAACAACATTGAACCCCAAAGAAACTGTATACTGTAGACATATACCACAGGTTTAATACAAATGTTATTTAAATCATTATTCAGGATTCAAAATCTTTTCAGGTCTATAGACCTGTTACCTACACCTATGTATTCCCGTATCATGTACACCTGTGTATTCCTGTATCATGTATACCTGTTACCTACACCTATGTATTTCTGTATCATGTACACTTGTTACCTACACCTATGTATTCCCGTATCATGTACACCTGTGTATTCCTGTATCATGTATGCCTGTTACCTACACTTATATATATTCCTGTATCGTGTACACCTGCTACCTACACCTATGTATTCCCGTATCATGTACACCTGTGTATTCCCATATGATGTACACCTGTTACCTACACCTATGTATTTCCATATCATGTACACCTTATACCTATACCTATGTATTTCCATATCATGTACACCTGCTACCTATACCTATGTATTTCCATATCATATACACCTGTTACCTATACCTATGTATTTCCATATCATGTACACCTTTTACCTACACCTATGTATTTCCATATCATGTACACCTGTTACCTATACCTATGTATTTCCGTATCATGTACACCTGTTACCTATACCTATGTATTTCCATATCATATACACCTGTTACCTATACCTATGTATTTCCGTATCATGTACACCTGTTACCTATACCTATGTATTTCCATATCATGTACACCTTTGCATATACATACGGTGCTACTCTATACTGACAGAATAATACGTCAAGTACACCTGCGAACGTGTGGGAGTATCAAGCAGAAGTGGAAAACAACCATCAAATCCACAGTTCACAAACATAGTGAAGACATCAATGACCTCATCTGGATCACCAAATATTTAACTATGAATTAAAGAAAAGTATTTATTTTAAGTAAACTTTCGTCTCTAAATAGTAACACCATATAGGTTGTGTTTTCCACCTATTCAAAAAGTTTTAACTTATTTCGTTCTTTTAATTTGCATTTTAAATTCTATATATGAAGTCACAACATTTTATAAATTTAGAAATATTTGTGTCTACAGTTTTACTTTGTATTCCAAAACTTTGAAATATGAAATTAAAGTCTTATGGGCTCGGTATTGTCCAGCGGTTACGACATGCGATTCGAAATCTGGGATTCGTGGGTTCGAATCCTGTCACTGAACATACTTACCCTTTCAGTCATGGGAATATTATAACGTGACGGCCAATCCCACTTTTCGTTGGTAAAAGATAACCCAAGTGTTGGCGATGGGTAGTGTTGACTAACTATCTTCCCTCCAGTCAATCTCTATTCAAATTATTAATAATATTAGATATATTATAATCCGTATTTAACAAAAATCAAATGTAACATAGTCGATTTAGCCAGCTGTTGAGTACTGTTGTTGTTAAAATAATTCTAAATGCGCAAAATCAACAAATCACGTTAGCGTGAAATTGTAAGAATTAAATTTGGCGTTTCGTAGAAAGTGTAATGCCAGTGAAACCATTGATTTTGGGAAGTATGTATATTATCGTTTAAAATATGTTCTGTCTGAAGTTCCGATTATAAACGAAGACTCGCTCAATGTTAATGTTTTTTTTAATTCGAATATTAGGAATTATCTTTTTTTTTCAGATATTAACGCTGACGATGGATTTTGTGAAACGTCTGTATTAAAGATGTTTTTTTGGTATTACCGTGTTTTTAATATTTATTATAATTTTTAATTAACCGAAAATAATATAAAACTACAATTAATAAAACTGAGAACGTTGGAGCGTGCTAAAAGTATTGTTAAATAAGTTGCAGTCGCTTATCACAATAATAAATGTAAATAATTTAAATAAAGATTACATGAAATAATAGTTTTAAAGTGGTCAGGCCTTGTGTCTATTAATAGAAGGGTGTCAGGATTAAATCAGAAGAGATTCCTTAAATTTCTTTTAAAGAAAATTATCACAATTATCTAAAAATTCTTTAAAGCTTAAATAGCGACAATCCATGTAAATCCAAAAAATGCGTTACTAAGACTGATTAATGGTTTAGAGAACTCTTGCTTAGTTGAGAACACTGTATAATAAATGACGTGAACACAGTGTTCTTCCGCTAGAGACATAGATAAATCTAGGTTTTCAATATATGATCATGAACGTTTCAAAGAACATTTATGTCACTGATAATCTCGATAATAAAGAATATTACATCAGTTAAACGGCATAATTGATGAGACACCATATTGTATCAAAATTTTAGATAACAGAGGTAAATTTCTTCAAGTTGAAATGCGGAAATCTTTCGCACCTTCGTCCTTTCATCTGTGTTACTTTTGTAGATTAGTCTCAAGACTTTTTCTACAAGTGTCACTCTGAATTGGACAATTTCTGACCATTTTAACTTTGTTTGTACATTATGAAAACGTTGCCGCAATCATCTGGAAAACAAATAACTTTTGTACGAGGTTTATTTCTTAGAATACAATGGTCACAATTTAAATAATATAGCTTATTACAGAAAATTATGGTTCAAGTGAAAGCGTAAGGCCGAAACATTGAGCAAATAAAAGAAACTTTGAAAATTTCTCTAGCATTCACGATCTTTTCATTTATTCAAAAGTATGTGCACGATGTTTGTTTGTTTGTCCGCAGTTAAACACAAAGCTACACGATGGGCTATATGTGCTCTGCCCACCACGGGTATCGAAACCCGGTTTCTAGTGTTGTAAGTCCGCAGACATACTGCTGTGCCACTGGGGGGCGTGCATTATACTCCAGTCAGCAATACATAATTAAAACAAAAAAAATAAAAATATTTATAGCAGTTTTTATCTCGGCAAGTAATTTTAGACTCTTGGCAACCAAAAGTACCTTTAATGTTTGGCGGCTAGACCTCTCTTTTGTAGATGCTATCACTTCTAATTTACCATACCACATCATGTTTCTGCCAAATAATATATATTACCATATTTTATTTCTTATTTCCATAAACTTACATGTTGGAAACACCACGCAGATTGTCGCCTTAATTTACTTCCGGTCCAGGGAGGAAAACTGCTTGGCTGACTTCATAACATTAGTTACTCAACGCGGGGGTGATGCTCGAACTTTAATGGCAGTTTATAATTTATATAACTTGTTAGTTTTATTAAACTTAAATACACACAGATAAAGAAAGAAAAGTAAAACGGGAATTTTATTAGAATAATTTTCAGGTAGGCATATTTCCATATGTAAATATTTTTTTGATAAAAGAGTTAGCACAAATGATCACATATAAAGTGTAGTAGACTTAAAATAAGACCCAAAACTCGGTCGATTTCGAATAGTTGACTATTCTTCTCTATAGAGCTAACCCCAAAATTTAGTAACACTAGCAGAAATTGCAATTTGCAAATAAATCATGTATGACTGAGTTATACTTGTAACTTAAGTTATACTAGTTATAGGCCTAATGTTTATAGATTTCAAATTTAACTCGGGAGTCCCACAAACAACTAACTTTTAATTTAAGTTAAATTTAAAGAGAGTTGTTAGTGGACTCTTGAATTTGAAAGTGAGACTGAGGAAACAATGACACTGAAAGTGTTCAGTGGCAGTAATAAAAAAGGACTAGTACTAGTACTCAGGACAGTAGTAGTAGTAGTCCACTCGTATGCGGAAACTTTAATGCTTAAGTTCGGGCGAATGTTAGACAGAGTATAATAAACTAGGTCTGTTCGATTAGTTAAAATTTATATATATATTTATATATCCCATTTTTTGAATCCTATTCTTAAAATAATAAATAAAATTGACTCATTTTTCAGAAAACTTAGCTTAATGATAAAACACAAACGTAATAACAGGAAGCATTTATTAGACGTTTTGGAATCGTCATAATTCCATCATCACTAATTTAGGGATACAAACAAACAATATTTGTAATTACAACAGAAGTATGTGCATAAGAAATAAACAATTCAAATATACAAATATAACACGAGAAAATGAAAACTGAGTGCAATAGTTAAAATAGGTTTAAATCCAGTGAAGATTGTCTGTTATTTAGAGACAAAAGAAGAGTTTTTATGTATAATGTTTCTTTTATAAGAAGTTCAGTATCATGTTTAGCTGTTGAAAGAATTTTAAAGTTTGAGAGAGAAAGTGGATGTCCTGTTTCTGTATTGTGTTGATAGGTAATGGAGTTGGGAGGGTTTTTAACCTTTCTTCCAGTTTTTATAGATATGCCCATACTTTAAGGTGACGTTTGGTTTCATTTCTTATGATGGAATTATGACAGTTCCGAAACTTATAATAAATGCTTCCTGTTATAACGTTCGTGTTTTGTTTTATCATTAAATAAAATTGATAATAATTACAACCCGCTAGCTTAATCTGGCTCATTCCATAACTAACATTTAACACTAAACAGTCTTATTCACAAAAATTGATAATTATAGCGTTTGTGTCTATTGTATCCCAGCTGAGTCCTGGAAGTGGGCGAAAGAACTTGCCAGCAATTATTATGCCAAATGTAGTGTGGTTGTTGTATAACAATCTTTGCTTTTACTCGTGTTCGTAAAACTAGTATCTCTGAATCCTTTCTTATATAAGGAAACAAAACTTTACATTCAAACTGAGGCTTTGATACTGATGATAATGATTTTTTGAGATAGGTATTTTTTTTTTTTCTACTTGCAAGTTGTAATCACTATCTATAGATAAACTAAAAGTTGCAATTAGAAAATCACTTCCATAACTTAAGTGACTTATCCACCATCATGTTAAGACCCTTTACTCTGGGAATGGGTAAAAGATGGATGAGCATATAACTGCCTGGATGGGGCATTAAATAATACTAAATGCCAGATTTCATATATTGTTCAGTTACTCCATTAAATAATACTAAATGTCAGATGTCATATATTGTTCTTACTTAATGGAGTAACTGAACAATATATGACATCTGACATTTAGTATTATTTAATGGAGTAACTCACTAAATGCCAGATGTCGTATATTGTTCAGTTACTCCATTAAGTAACACTAAATGCCAGATGTCATATATTGTTCAGCTACTCAATTACTCAAGTATTATCTTTTAGCCACTAAAAAAAGTTTTATAGCAAAATTAGTAAATAGCAACTGCCAGATTAAAAGTAGTTTGAGTGAAGTTTAGTTTTAAAATTATTGTAAAAACTCCAAAACTAGCTGAAGATTAATCTCATGTTAGAATAATCCAATGGTTTTCAAACTTTTGAAGCTGGTTTGTCCACTTGATTCGGATGCTGAAAATAAATACAAAATTGTGTATCTTTAGGTACAAAATGACTTTTTACAATGTTTTTAATACTGACATTTTTACTATTACTGCTGCTAGTAACCATAACTCCCAACATTTGTATGCATAAAAAAGCTATAAATATAACTTTATTACAACAATTAGAAAGATAAAACAATATTTTATTTTTCCCTTTTTTGTTTTGCATACCCTTCACTGACCCTCATGTAGCCCTGAGGGTATTGGTACCACAATTTGACAAACACTGGAATTGTCATTTAGTTGAATGTGATTAGTTAATGAGCCGACAATTACCAATTAATAAATCCCACTCATTGTCCAGCTCTGTTTTCTTACGATTCTTGGAACTTATTAATCCTGAAAAATACCTCTAAAAGAGTCATGTCAGGTTTTTGACCTCTTTTAAAACCCTCAGAAAAACTTTGATAGGTTTTGTGGTGATATATCTAGTTTTGTTCTTTCAATCTTTGTACTTATTACCAAGGAATTAGCAACTGTATTATTCAGGTACATCCTAATATTTCCCATAAAATGCTCAGAGTCAGGAATAAGAACGAAATAAAATAGAACATTTAAGAGCTCAGCCATCTCTTAAAGCTGTAGAGCTTTAAATATTTCAAATAAACATAAATTATCTTCTGATTCATCAAATGTTCATTATATTTTACATTTGAAAATAAATACATCATTATGGAAATCACAGTTATAAAATACACACAGAAGCCTCATGAACTGTTGTAGCTCCAGTAAGTAAAAAAATTAGAATAATTGATTAAAATTAATATGTTTAAATGTCATTAAAAATATCACTGCTTATTTTTACATGTTACCAATCTCATTCTGAATTGCTTTGATTTGTAAGTTGAAATTATATCCAGTTACAACATTACGCTTATGGTGCCATTGGTTAAACTATATTCTGTAACTGCCTTGCAGTAACATATTGTTTCAAATTATTATGTTATAAGTAATAATCACAGGTTATATTATGTCAGAATGTAAAATAAATTTATTAATTAGTAAATAACTCCAACTCTAGTTTATTTACATTCTTGTTTCTACTTTAGATTCTTCTGCTCGTTTGTTTTATTGTTTATACTTGTTAGGACTGTTGTTATATATATGTGTATTTAGTTCTTTCCAGAGAGACTAAAAGATTGGAAAGTAGTCTTGTAGTCTGTGAACCATGTATATGACCTTTGAATGTAAAAGTGAATGTAGAATGCCTTTTGTTGTAAAACAGTTACTGATATGAAGTGACAGTTTGAAGATGATACAGAGTTTAATCTGGGGTAGAAATACCTTAGTAGCTTATTGAGTGGAGTTTTAACAATAATACTTTGTTTTCCAAGGTAAATAATAACAAATGTAAGAGGGAATTTGAAACATGATTGGATATTATTTGGTGGAGTTCTTTTCTTAGTAACAAAGGTTTCTAGTAAAGGTGAAGGATACCCGTTTTTACTTAAGGTGTTCTGAAAGAAAGGTATGTTGTTATGAATAGATGTAGTTAGAGCACATCGATTAGGCCCTGTGAAGTTAGTTAGAGCCCATCGATTAGGCCCTGTGAAGTTTGTTAGAGCACATCAAATAGGCCCTGTGAAGTTAGTTAGAGCCCATCGATTAGGCCCTGTGAAGTTAGTTAGAGCCCATCGATTAGGCCCTGTGAAGTTGTTAGAGCACATCGATTAGGCCCTGTGAAG
>NW_013671685.1:24354-26103 GCF_000517525.1 Limulus polyphemus
TTAGGCCCTGTGAAGTTAGTTAGAGCACATCGAATAGGCCCTGTGAAGTTAGTTAGAGCACATCGATTAGGCCCTGTGAAGTTAGTTAGAGCACATCGAATAGGCCCTGTGAAGTTAGTTAGAGCCCATCGATTAGGCCTTGTGAAGTTTGTTAGAGCACATCGATTAGGCCCTGTGAAGTTAGTTAGAGCACATCGATTAGGCTCTGTGAAGTTAGTTAGAGCACATCGAATAGGCCCTGTGAAGTTAGTTAGAGCACATCGATTAGGCCCTGTGAAGTTAGTTAGAGCACATCGATTAGGCCCTGTGAAGTTTAGTTTGAATGATTTTGGACTTCAAACTCTACCGAACTTTTCTATATATTCTCACAATGAAACATCATCACACCCCATTTCAATTCTAACTTATTGATATACTGTTCATAAAAGAAAGGCTACATATTATGAATGAAAATGCAACTCTTCCCCTCTTGCTTTATTCACATAGCTCTCTCTCCCTTTGAAATTGAATATTTTATAATTTTCTAACACTATTCATTGTATTTTTATATTAGTAATTATGCTAAAGATTGCTCTTTTCATTATTATCATAGATTTGATGAAGGTAGAATATGTATAATTCTGGAATGTTCATTAAAGATGTTTACGGTTGTTGCTGTGGCTCTACTATTCATTATCCACCATAGGATAATGGTGTGTGAGACTTTGCTCATCATTAGCCACATTGGTGTCATATTCAGGACTCTCTGTCTCCAAGCCTTATTGTTTCTGTATAAGGTCTTCATACAGATAGATTTCACGTAATCAACCAAATGTTTATGTTTCAGTGTTCCTTTATATCAACTGTTACCCATTTGGTAAATATCTTGCCTAAATAAATGTGTCTTTGATTGTATTGTAGATTAAACTTGTTTATTTATGTTAAACATATGTTGATTTTGTATTTCACTCTCCTTTCCTGTTGCTGTTTTCTGCTGTAGCATATGTTAAATGTGGATATCTTAACTCTTTCAACCCAGGCTTGGTCCCTGGGACCAACCTTGTAACCATCTTGTGCTTGTTATAGTTTTCATACTATAACTTTTAAATTACTAAGCGAATGTTAATGAAATTTGGCAGTTTATCAGTAAACATTACAATGCTTTCGTACACAAATTATTAAATTTATTTATTAAGTCTTAAGGTTTGTAAAGCAATGTTTCTCTCCTGCCTTTTCTTTTCTTTTCACATATTGCCTATCTATCATTCAAAGTAATTTTCATTTTAATATTAAAAATACTTTTATGCACAAGAAAATTTTGAAATTTCACATGCAAAATTTTTGTAATGTCTAGATAGTTATCAAACATTTCTTAAGAAAAATCTATATAGTTTATCTGTTATTTTCAATAATTAATCTCTCTACAGGTTTGGCAAATTTGACCGATCTCGCAACCACCATAAAAAATTAGGAAGTAAATATAAGTTATGCCTCTTTCATTCTAGAATGAACACAAATTATAACACGAAAACATAAACGTTTAGACGATATAGCTTAAATCTCATAACATTATACATTTATATATATTTATTATTTTTATTATATTGAGCTCTCAGCCATGCGTGGCTAACAATATACAAGTTACAATGACGTGGCTCGTGCACTCATGTTACTGTATCAAATAATACAAAACTGCCTTTTGGTCTGTACAAAGTAACTTGTCTTGGCTGTGTTTTAGTTGACTAGTATTTTGGAAAATACAGTAACATT
>NW_013671685.1:26714-29703 GCF_000517525.1 Limulus polyphemus
TATATACTTTTGAATAACTAAGAAATCATAAATTAGTACATCAATACTATAGAATTATACTGTAATTTATCAAAATTAGTAACAGCTGTATTTGGGTCTAAAAAATATATAAAATTTTGAGTAGACTAAAGACACAACCTACCTCATTGAAATCTTGGTTTAAAAGAAAGAAATGGCACTAGCTATCTATGTTAGAAAGGCTGAGAAAACCACTAAGGGGACATTCTGAGCTTCCGATTGGTTATTCATGTCATATGTAGAAGTAAGTGTATATAAGGGAGCATTTCCAAGAAGGAAAGGAGGTGAGCGGGGTGCCACTATGTTTAATTTACTATATGAGCCATATCTTAGCAAATAGAAAAGATAAGACATTCTTATTTTATATTCTAGTTTATCAATATCTGTAATTTGAACCAGTGCTGCATTCAACATATCACGTGACACACACAAAAATTGATGTTTATCTGTTTTTTTAATATTTACTTTAAATTAACAAATTGAGTAATGTATAGTTCTAAAATTTGAATTATAATCTACAGTTTGATACCAAACTTATTGACATAAATTCATGAAATGATAGTTCAATAAAATTTTTAATGAGAGTCAACAAACGAGATGACATGGCCTTTCACCTGTGACCCATCTGGAAAGGGTTAACAAAGCTGCTTCAACCACTAAATAATTCATTACTATCAAATAAAGTAGTTTCTTCACAACTTTAGTTATGGTTGCTTTTAGTTTCTTTGTCCATTTATGTGATACTTTCAGTACATTACTATATAGGTGAAAAGATCTTTGTTTGTTTTAATGAATATTACATGCACTTGCCTTATTGCTCTGCATGTTTTGTCTAGGTTAAGCCAAGAACAAAATGCCAAAGCATGACTTCTTAACACCTAAAGCCATAGCCAACAGAATCAAAGCTAAAGGGCTTCAAAAACTACGATGGTATTGTCAGATGTGTCAGAAACAGTGTCGAGATGAGGTAAGTTCTGCCGATATAGTAGTAATTTCAGTTTGGCTGAATACTTTAAGTGAAAAAATAACTTTTTTGAATAAAGACTTTACTCAACATATTATTTTTATATTAAGTTTTAAAGATTTTACTACCAATTACAGAATCAGGACTTCCTTAAATCAGTATACAATGAGTTACCTGTCATTTTGAGGTTAGTTTAATATCAAGTCTAATGAGAGATGTGAATGTTGATAATTTCAATTTTCTAAAAACGTGATAAAAGAAAAACACTTTCATTGTTGGTGATGGTTATTTATTGGTGTTCTGTACTGTGATGCTTTTGTCAGAATGATGTATTGATAGTCTGTATGTAATCATAAGAATTCAAGAATTCTGTTTTATGAATATAACGTCACCAAAGGAAATGCAAGCCATTATCACGGCTCTAGGGATAATTCATTGTTAGGGCTACAAAACTGGAAAATTTTACATGTATAGTTGAATACTAAATTCTCTAAGAAATTCGATAATTCCATTTTTATTATAAATTTCATTACTTAATTACATACATGTCATTACACCAGTAAAAGGAATACATGAACATTACAGTGATTTATGACACTAACATGATGATGTTACTTTTTTCTACTGGTGATGGTTTTGTTGCAAAGTGTAAAACAAAACTGAAATGAAACAATAAAATAATCACTAAACACCTTTACTTGCATAGTTAAATGAAAATACATAATTATTTATTAAATATGAATTTTAACAATTTAAAGGAGACCACAAGCTGAAGCTTGAATTCATTGTATTCTCTTATACATATTCTGTATCTATTGTACTGTTGATTTTGATGTATTTGATTTGAATTGTTTTTATGTAATTAATTGTGTGATGTGTTTGTGTTACTGACACTATTGGTTGTGTTATTTTAACTTTATACATCATTTGGTACGGTGTTTACTCTTTAATTTTAGCATCAGACCATACATTACCTGGTACGGTGTTTACTCTTTAATTTTAGCATCAGACCATACATTACCTGGTACAGTGTTTACTCTTTAATTATAGCATCAGACCATACATTACCTGGTACGGTGTTTACTCTTTAATTATAGCATCAGACCATACATTACCTGGTACGGTGTTTACTCTTTAATTTTAGCATCAGACCATACATTACCGGTACAGTGTTTACTCTTTAATTTTAGCATCAGACCATACATTACCTGGTACGGTGTTTACTCTTTAATTTTAGCATCAGACCATACATTACCTGGTACAGTGTTTATATTGGACCATACATTACCTGGTACAGTGTTTATATCGGACCATACATCACCTTGTACTGTGTTTATATCAGACCATACATCACCTGGTACAGTGTTTATATCGGACCATACATCACCTTGTACAGTGTTTATATCAGACCATACATCACCTGGTACAGTGTTTATATCAGACCATACATTACCTGGTACAGTGTTTATATCAGACCATACATCACCTGGTAGCAGTGTTTATATCGGACCATACATCACCTGGTACAGTGTTTATATCAGACCATACATCACCTGGTACAGTGTTTATATCGGACCATACATCACCTTGTACAGTGTTTATATCAGACCATACGTCACCTGGTAGAGTGTTTATATCAGACCATACGTCACCTGGCAAAGTGTTTATATCAGACCATACGTCACCTGGTACAGTGTTTATATCAGACCGTACGTCACCTGGTAGAGTGTTTATATCGGACCATACATCACCTTGTACAGTGTTTATTTTTCAACCTAGAATGGCTTCAAGTGTCATACCTTGTCTGAATCTCATCAACGACAACTGTTGCTGTTTGCTGAAAATCCAGACAAGTATATAGACAGTTTCTCAGAGTAAGTTTTCCATTATACTCTCTACTCTTTTTCACTGAAATGTACCTTTTTTCATAGACAATTCTATGTATACTGACAAACAAGTAATTGTGTTTTTGAGTGATTTGTGCTGTAATAATAATGTTGATTAATG
>NW_013671685.1:30703-43719 GCF_000517525.1 Limulus polyphemus
TTGATTAATGTGTTTTCTCTGCGTTCTGTACAATACATATTTAGTATCAGATAACACTTGTAACAGGAATTTTATTCTGTATTTACCAACTGTTTCAGTAATGTGTAAAAGGTTTTTTTCCGGTATATATGAATTTTTTTATCTATTCTAACACGTTAGTGAACAATTCAACATTGTTTAGAAACTATAAAATGTGTAGAACTATTTGTTGGATGTTAGTTGAAATGTGTAAAAGTTTTTTTTCCGGTATATATGAACTTTTTTGATCTATTCTAACACGTTAGTGAACAATTCAACATTGTTTAGAAACTATAAAATGTGTAGAACTATTTGTTGGATGTTAGTTGAAATGTGTAATTCTTATGAAAATTAGCCAACAAGAATGTATTAGGAAAAGTTAGTAGACAGTATATACATGTACATAACTAATTTTACTTGAAGCCAGTTAGAACATGCTCCACTACAATGTAAGATGTATTATAATGAACCTCAGAATTCAGGCCACATTAACATTCATAAAATAGTTTGACATGATTCCTAAAAAATAAAATTTTAGAAAATTGGCTGAAATGAAAATTCTTTATTAAAACATGATGGTAATTCTAAAGTAAGGAAATTCAACCGTCCGTAAATAAGATCAGTAAAAAGTTAGACCTAATATATATCACATCAACCGTCCATAAATAAGATCAATGTAAACTTAGACCTAATGTATATTGTATCAACTTTCCATAAATAAGATCAGTGTAAACTTAGACCTAATGTATATTGTATCAACTTTCCATAAATAAGATCAGTGTAAACTTAGACCTAATGTATATTGCATAAACCATCTGTAAATAACATCAGTATAAACTTAGACCTAATGTATATCATGTCAACCTTCCGTAAATAAGATCACTATAAACCTAGACCTAATATATATCACATGAACTGTTTGTAAATAATAACAGTATAAACTTAAACCTAATGTGTATCATGTCAAACGTTCATAAATAATATCAGTGTAAACTTAGGCCTAATGTATATCATGTCAACCTTCCGTAAATAAGATCACTATAAACCTAGACCTAATATATATCACATGAACTGTTTGTAAATAATAACAGTATAAACTTAGACCTATTGTATATCATGTCAAACGTTCATAAATAAGATCAGTGTAAACTTAGGCCTAATGTATATCATGTCAACCTTCCGTAAATAAGATCACTATAAACCTAGACCTAATATATGTCACATGAACTGTTTGTAAATAATAACAGTATAAACTTAGACCTAATGTATGTCATGTCAAACGTTCATAAATAAGATCACTATAAACCTAGACCTAATATATATCACATGAACTGTTTGTAAATAATAACAGTATAAACTTAGACCTATTGTATATCACATGAACTGTCTGTAAATAATAACAATATAAACATAGACCTAATGTATATCACATGTGCTGAAGCTATTGTGCAAACTACAACACAATGATGTTTGTACTTTTATATTTACTGGTCAGTTATTTTCTTATCTAATTGATTTTAGGTTTGGAAAGTTTCAACCAACTGTTTAAAAATGTAAATTGATATTGTGTCTTTTGGGTAATGTTCATTGATTTTATTTTTAGGGATTTCTTTAAGACTTTTGAGTTAATTACAATCATAGCATAGAAAGACATGGAACGAAAAGAAAGGATGAAGTTAATTTGGATGAAAACAACTTTGTTTACTTAAAATAAAATGGTAACTGGATATAATCAACAAACAATTCAAACACACACACTTATAACACAAAAACTTGTACAAGTAGGTGTTCATAGAGATGCCATTCTTTTCATCTGTTGATCAAATAAAAGATTAGCTCCGTGTTGTGAATCACAATAGTGAAAACCTTGTAATAGCTAATATTACATAATCCTACACTATAATTAGACATGTATGAAAGAAAATTGTAGGAGTTACATAACCCCTACACTATAATTAGACATGTATGAAAGAAAATTGTAGGAGTTACATAACACCAACACTATAATTATGGTATAAAATATATCATGACTTGATATTCCCTAGTTGTTTTACTTTATTTTATTAATGTATAATGTGTTATATGTGACATATTTTTGAATGTGTTATCTTCATAGTGTTGATGGCTTTTTTCTTTTTAGTTCAAAAAATTTATTTTATTTTATTTTTAGAGAATTCTTAAACACTTTTATGGAGCTTTTGAAGAGAAGATTTGGTAAGAACTTAAATAACTTTTAGATATGATTCAGTTCTATACGTATTTAGTTGGTTTCAAGTTTAAATATGGTTCAGTTCTATACATATTTAGTTGGTTTCAAGTTTAAATATGGTTCACTTCTAAACGTATTTAGTTGGTTTCAAGTTTAAATATGGTTCACTTCATTACATATTTAGTTGGTTTCAAGTTTAAATATGGTTCAGTTCTATACGTATTTAGTTGGTTTCAAGTTTAAATATGGTTCAGTTCTATACGTATTTAGTTGGTTTCAAGTTTAAATATGGTTCACTTCTATACATATTTAGTTGGTTTCAAGTTTAACTATGGTTCACTTCTATACATATTTAGTTGGTTTCAAGTTTAAATATGGTTCAGTTCTATACGTATTTAGTTTATATATTACTAGCCGAGGTGTGTAACTATCTATGTTTCAGGGACAAAGCGTATCCATGCCAACCAAGTATATCAAGAATACATCGCTGATCGAGACCATCTTCACATGAATTCTACTCAGTGGGAAACTTTGACTGATTTTGTCAAATGGCTTGGCCGAGAGGGGCACTGTACTGTTGATGAGACAGAAAAAGGGTGGTTTATTACGTAAGTTTTTATTGTTTTACTTTAAGCAGAACTTATAACGTTTTTAAATTGAATCTGAAGATACAAAAAAACAGACTTTTTCTGCATATTCTTATAAAGTGACAACGTCGACATATAGCAAAGCTTTACAGACCTGTAGACATGTATATAGAAATCCTATTTCCTAATTTAATGGGATAGACCTATATGTTTTACTGTTCAGTAGTACATGACAGTTATATATTTTAGGTAAGATAAATTAAACATTTTTAATGTGCACAGAATATGAGTTGTTTATGTTAATGCTAAAAGAAAATGTAATATCAAAGTACAGTTAAGTGATTTCTAATATTTGTTATGCTAGTACAGACAATCTAATATATAAACATAAATAGTCCTAACTAAAGGTCTGAATCATTGCAGAAGATATGTTATTTCGGTGTTCAAGAATTTAGTTGGTTGATTGTACTGTGCTTACATTATTTGTGTATATAGTTAAGCCCTCTAGTGGATCAGCAGTACAAAAATAAAGGATGATTCCTAGAGGCAGACAGAGTTCAGATATCCCTTTGTGTAGTTTTGTACTAAAATAATAACAACAACAACAAAAATATATATATATATATATTTAAATTTATACTTTGATATGTATTATGTTTTGTGCAATTTATTTGACTTGGATAAGTAATTATACCATTTTTAATGTACATATTCGAACAGACTTAGCCAGAATATTAATGATTCACTTCATTGAACTGAATAGTCTTAGGTTAATACCCATCAAACCTATTTCAACCACAATAAAACTGGATAGGTTATAAAATGATTACTTTCCCTTTATTTTCACCACTTTAAAATGTAATCCTAAAATTGTGTGTCATTCACGGAAATATCTTAAGGGTGTTTATGGAGTACTTTGATAGTAAAATTATATGCAAGTCAGCAAGTCATATGACAGCTACAGCCATATAAAATGGCATGTGTCCGAACTACATTTTGAAATTTAAGGGTAAGGGGATGTAACAGAAAATATATTGGTTTTGAGAAATGAACGTAACAGCTCTTTCTGGTGGAAATTTCTCTTACACCCTGGCCATAAATATGTGTTCAGATCATAGATTTAGAATTTATAAGATTGGGGTATCCTTTGTACTTAATTGCACTGGAGAACAAAGAATGAAAGAAATATGCCCATCCAGAAAGAGATCTACAACAAGTTGTACCCCAGCCATGCTAAGGAAATTATGGCATATTGTAACAGGTTAGAAAGATCAGTGGTAAAAGCTGCCCCAGGCAACAGTATGCAACATAATCAAGAAGGATTTCCATCAGAAAAAGCTGTTTCCACGACACATCTGTTCAACCATCATATACCTCAAGTAGCTGGAGAATGAAATAGATACTTATAATAGTCTGTATGAAGATATACTGGTCAAATTGAAGGATGTAGCACCTATAAATTTCCACTATGCAGGAAATGGGCAGTTGAAAACCACCATTTTCTTATTCCAGGTGGATTATGGAAAGCAGCAGGGAAGAGTAGTATGCTTTTGAAATGGTAGTGTTTTATGACTGAAATTGACAGTGCTACAGTGCAACTTTATTACAGTAAAGTTGCATTGTTGTCAGTTAGAGCATGACCATATATGGCAACATGTGATAAGGCTCCAGAATCATTTTAACCCCTTCTGTAATTTTCCCAAGTTAATTTATGTAAACCATTTTTTGCCATATATTTTTAATTACTTGCACAAATTTATTTGCATATTATTATGTATTAAAATAGGCTATTAAAAAGCAAACTAAAAAACCTGCTTTTTTAGCTCCTTTACAAACAGAAATCTGACATGGGTGGATTATATAATAAACTTTAAAGATTTTGAAAATTTGTGAACCTATAATTTCATATATAATACAATTAATAAAATATTCTTTGGTAGTTAAAAAAAAGTAGTTTTTAACAGAATTCTGTGGTTTATTTGATGGAACTGCGTGTGTGAGAGTTTTCAACAGAATTCTGTGGTTTATTTGATGGAGCTGCGTGTGTGAGAGTTTTTAACAGAATTCTGTGGTTTATTTGATAGAGATGCGTGTGTGAGAGTTTTTAACAGAATTCTGTGGTTTATTTGATAGAGCTGCGTGTGTGAGATAACTAAAGATAAATTAAGTCTGTACTTAAGTTTATTATGCATTTTTGTTATTAATCTAATACTCAAGACAACAAAAAGTTTTAATTTAATTTACTGCTATGTATTCTCACAAAGTGTATTGAAATTCAAGACAGATTGTATTTATGTAGTTTGATTTGTTTTGTACTGCTTAATTTTATTCATCCACACTTTGTTTACGGGGATCTTAACTGTGGAATGACCTGAGTCTTTCTGAAAACATGTTGTAACAAGTATTCACAAAATATATTTTACATAAAACTTTTCTATACTAGATATATAGACAGAGATCCAGAAACCATTCGCAGACAAGAAGCTGTGTCCAAAAAAGAGAAATTGGACATGGATGATGAAGAAAGAATGGCTAAATTTCTACAGAAACAGGTATAATTAATCTTTGTATTATAAACATAAAGAAATGTTTTTATGATCCCTATTTCCTGATATTTTGGCCAAAGTTTTTGTTGTTTTTTTAGATACTAAACTAAGCACAGTTTTTATTTCCATAAATTAATAAAATTTGTTTGTCTTTCATTATTTCCTCAAGATTTTATCCATGATATTTGAAGAAAGTACATTTTCGTATTAATACTTTTATAGGAAATGATAAAAATATTTTCCTTAGCATTATAATTATTTAAAAAAGCAAGAGAAAAACAGCTAACAGGTCTGATGGTTTTAATTTTTTCTACTAGCTTTCAACATCTAAATTTTTAAGTTTTTGTACTGTATGTATATCTATAAGTAATGTTTAAGACTTTTGTCTGTCACAGTCCAACCTGTCTGATGAATCATGTTATTGAGAGATAGGCTTCATCGACAAACTCTTGTGAGGTACGCAAGATAGATCTGAAATCCATAATGGGCAAACCGTTGAAAAGGAATGCTTAAAAACAAATTGCATAGTGTGATTTTTACCATCAGTTTTAGATTTGGGTTCTTGAAAGTCAAACCCCATTGCTCCCACATCCTGATTTTATCGATGACACACACTATCATTTTGTCTATCTTGGGTTTCACAAAAAACACTCTCTACAAAAATTTAGTCATAAAATAGGACTACTTTGAGTTGACAACAACAATTATCAGTAACTATGTGCTGCTGTCTGTAAATAAACAGGTGACACATTACTAAAATAAGCTCACTCATTTAATGGAAATCTAAAATCACAAAATTGTTGATTGGATTAAACAATGTGGATTTTTGAGAATTTTCCTAATTTCATCTTCAGCATAAACACTTCAGAAATAACTGGTAAAATTTCTCAATACCACGAACCAGTTCGTTAAGATTATACTAATGAGAACAAAGAGTCTGTACTTACAGACCTTATTACCCATTACATGCACAACAATGGACTCCACAACATTTAGTAATGGGGCCCAAAATGTCACTAAAAATCCCCCGTGCCAAGATCAATCACCACATAACTAACATCATGTACAAATTGATGGGTCAATTTTAATGGCAAATATTCGACTATTGTTGGCTTAGACTATTTCATGCAGGCTAGTTAGGTTTATGACATTCATTCTATTGCACCGTTGTTGTTTGGGTCGCATTTCTCTCTCTTTCTGTCCTGTCATGTGTAACAGTCATCACAAAGTAGGATGATTATAATAAACATCCTTGACAACAAATGAAATTATTTACAATAATTGTTATTTTAATTATTGTTTAAACATGGGTATGTGTAATCATACAAGAAAAGTTGAACACCTTGTTGAAATGTTTTTATTTCCTTGTTAGGTGTATTTGTACCAGTAATCTGAGAAAATGTTTTAAAATATTAGAATGCAACCACAAGATATCAAATATTGTTAACCCTCTCACTAAGGGTAGGTTAAAGTGTGTATGTCAGAACTGTTTTATAGAGTTACATTCAAAATTTAATTAAACTACTTTATTATCATTGTATATGAATAAACTTTGCCTCGAAACATAGTTAATGAATGAACTTTTAATATTATCTAAGTTTTGAGTTCTTAATAACATAAGAAAATATTTTAAATAATCCTCAATCTCCCCTAGTGTTAGAATTGTGACAATTGCTCTCCAGGTTTTCCCACTTTTCTTATTTTCCATCCCTCCGAGAAGTATGGAATGTAACATAAATTACTCGTTATAATATATATATATATATTACTCAAGCAAAGCATAATTTTTATAGCCTTCAATCTTGTTTGTTTACAGAGCCTAAACTAGAAAATCACACCCACTTGCCATGCCCACCTGTTACATCCTGTCTTTCACAAATTGCCAATAGTTCTCTGATGTTTTATGCACAATTTTTCATAAACAATAGAAACGAAAGTTTTAATCTATCAAATGACATATTACATTACATTGTTTTGTGTACAGAGACAGAGAATTGTGTATTTCCTGTTTCATTTTCAAATTTGTTCTCACAGGATTCACATCGACTGGTTTAGCTGAATTTTTAAATGCTCTTAGTGCATAGAAAGCCAGAAAATTATGACAGTTATAGGACATTGTTTGCTTTTTGCATATTTTTTATTATTGTGTGTTTGTAACTGTGTTATTTAATTAAATGAAAAATTTTGTATAGTAGTATCATTAGTATCAAAAGTAAGCTTAAGTTTCATCGACAGTGATCAGCAAATAAAAAGAAGACCCAGGTATTCTTTCTTTATTATTATTATAAAAGTAACTAAAATGTAAAAATTAGAAACTTGTCGGGTTAGATTAGGTAAGATGATGAAGAAAAAAATATTTTTCATGATGTATGCTCGTGAGTAGTTCATGCATTACATAATCTAATACAGTAACATGAGCTACACATTCGCTGATTGGTTTACAACTTTTGTGGTGGGATTATTAGTTAGTCGTGGTTCAATGAAATTAAGTATAAGTAGGTGTATACCGTTAAGAGCTTTAAGCTATTTTGGATAAACAATTGTGATTTCATGTAACAGTTTGCAGTCATTCTAGAAAGGACAAAAGGGTAAGCTAGGTTTGTTTTGTATTTTGTTCTGGTGGTTATGAGGTCAGTCAAATTGAATGAATACGCATAGAGTTAGGGTAGAGAAAATAACAGTTAAGATATAAAGTTTTACTGAAAAACATTTTATGTTTATTTAGGTTTTAGAAATTATGCAAATGAAATTTGAAAATTTTGAGATGCAGAAAACTATTTTCAATCTTAACATGAAAATCACTTTGCAATAAGAACAGTCAACATTTTGACTCCAAATGTTCATGAATACATTTTTAGTAAAAATGCTTTATTAAGAATTCTAATTTTTTGGCTACAAAAAGCTTGTAATGTTTACTGAAAGCTTGGGAAATTTCGTGAAGGTACACAAAATGTTATAGTATGAAAACTCTCAGGGTCAATGTGGGGTCACAAACTTGGTCAAATCTACTGAGTCCAAAGCAAGAGAGTTAATAGGCACAACAATGTGAAAGTGATCTCATTAACAATATGAGAATGATCTCAGCAACAATAAGAGTTATCTCAGTAACAGTATGGGAGTGATCTCAGTAACAATATAAGAGTGATCTCGGTAACAATATGGGAGTGATCTCAGTAGCAATATGAGAATGATCTGGGCAACAATAAGAGTTATCTCAGTAACACTAGGAGAGTGATCTCAGTAACAATATTAGAATGATCTCAGAAACAATATGAGAATGATCTCAGTAACAATATGAGAATGATCTCAGAAACAATCAGATAGTGATCACAGTAACAATATAAGAGTTATCTCAGTAACACTAGGAGAGTGATCTCAGTAACAATATTAGAATGATCTCAGAAACAATATGAGAATGATCTCAGTAACAATATGAGAATGATCTCAGAAACAATCAGATAGTGATCACAGTAATAATATAAGAGTGATCTCAGTAGCATTATGAGAGTGATATCAGTAACACTAGGAGAGTGATCTCAGTAACACTAAGAGAGTGATCTCAGTAACAATAAGATAATTATCTCAGTAACAATATGAGAGTGTTCATTGCTAAAAGAAATGAAGCTATAGTCTTAATAAAAAACAGAAGCTACAAATGTGTTTGTTATTAAAAGAAATGAAGCTAGTCTTGATAAAAAAACAGAAGCTACAAATGTTTGTTGTTAAAAGAAATGAAGCTATTAATTCCTTACATCCTCTTTTCATATCTCTACTCTACTGTAGTGAATACATCAAAAAATTAATTCCTTACATCCTCTTTTCATATCTCAACTCTACGTTAGTGAATACATCAAAATATTAATTTGTATTTACCTTTCTCCTCCTCACTTTCTTTACGTAGTTCAGTATAAAGAGTTTCCTTTGCACTCTTCTCTTGAGTTTTCCCAGACTCTATCTAGACAAGTAAGTTTTATTAGCTTTAACATTACTTCCTGGATTTCTCTTAGAAATTAACACATTTGTAACTTCTGTTTTTATTAAGACTATAGCTTCATTTCTTTTAACAACAAACACATTTGTAACTTCTGTTTTTATTAAGATTTTTTTTGATGTATTCACTAACGTAGAGTAGAGATATGAAAAGAGGATGCAAGGAATTAATATTTTGATGTATTCACTAACATAGAGTAGAGATATGAAAAGAGGATGCAAGGAATTAATATTTTGATGTATTCACTAACGTAGAGTTGAGATATGAAAAGAGGATGCAAGGAATTAATATTTTGATGTATTCACTAACGTAGAGTTGAGATATGAAAAGAGGATGCAAGGAATTAATATTTTGTGTTAACCATTTCACTATGGGTAGGGGTCAAAGGACATGTCATCATGAGCTAGAAAAATTCCCTACTTTGGGATTCTGTATCTTCAATAACACAATGGTAGTTGTGTAGATGTACGTACATAACCTTTGGACTCATACATTTCAAAGATCTCTGACTGAATGCAGTTGAAACAACTAATAAATTTTTTCAATCCCTGACAGGTGCCATGCCCACCTTCAATGGATTTGTTTGAGCTTTATAGCCTACATGTAGATGTTACAAACATGTGTATAGACATTAGAACAAGATCATTTTACACTATAATCTGACAACAGTTGTTTTGGAATTGGTGTGCAATTGTAGTCACAGGGTAAATGTAACTGACTGTAGTATTGTTAGCTGCTTGATTGACTGTAGCATTTACAGATGTTTCTTACCTAAATATGTTATAGTTAGAGATACAGTTAAATAGTATTTAGGCCTTACTTTTATATTTTAGTTAATTATGTATTAGTTATGTTTTAAACATACTTTGGGTCAGTTCTCAAGGCTTACGTGGTGTACGAAAATTTTGAAGGGCTGCACATGTCTGCTAGAGACACTATAATATGCTGACAGGGTACCGTTGATTTGTGTTGAGATGTAGAATAAATGGTAAATGACAAGAAAGGAAATAAAACATTAATAATTAACTATATGTGAAAATGAAAAGACCCGAAATTATTAATATAATTAAAACAATATCTTTAAAGATATTCTACAAAAAATTAAAAGGTATTTTTTATTTCCTTATTTTAATCATTTTATTGTATTGTACATTGATGATAATAGGTGGAGTATGTTATATTGTGGAGAAAATAAAATATAAATATTTATTTTAAACAAACTTTTGATATTCATATAGGAGTTTCTAGAGATTATATGAAACTATAAGATAAAGAAAAGTATTTTTATTCTTAAAATGAAAAATCACCTTGCATTTGAACTATTCACAATTTGAGTGCAAATAACGACTATAAATAACATTTTTATTATAAAGACATAATTAAAATTGTGTCATTCTTTGTGTACAAAATACTTAGACACTTTAACAAAATCTTATTAGTTTTTGTGAGGGTCCCTCAGAGTTACCACCTGTGCTGAAAGGGTGAATTAAAAAATATTAATGCTTAATTAAATAGTGATATTTTGTTTACGAAAGCTTTGCATCATTAACTGATAATGTACAAAAGTTTGAAGATACATGTACATTATCAAAAGTTATAGTGTGACTACTCTCACGGTTACTTTGGAAGATACATGTACATTATCAAAAGTTATAGTGTGACTACTCTCACGGTTACTTTGGAAGATACATGTACATTATCAAAAGTTATAGTGTGACTACTCTCACGGTTACTTTGGAAGATACATGTACATTACAAAAGTTATAGTGTGACTACTCTCACGGTTACTTTGGTGGTTTTGAGCTGGGTGCAGTGTTTTCAAGTCAAAAAGTTAACAGATTATTTACGGGTTTAAAACTGTGGATTTCTGCTGAATCTTATAAAAACATTTCTTATTACATAAATTAACACTCGGTGTCTTAGATGTAAATATCAATGTTTTGGTGATAAGATCCTATGGGGAAATATAGTTTATATTATATATATATATAATGGGACATCAAAAATATCCTGACTGCCACTGTACAGGAGAAATAAAACTGCCCCAACTAGAGAAGTTTGACCTTTAAAAATCCTAAATACCTGACCTCTTAACCTACTGACTTTAGAATTCAACAAATGAAAAACCTTTGTATCAACTTTATTTGCCTTAATAATTTTTAACAAGTCAGTTAGATTCCTTCTGGCTCTTTTGTTTTCAAGAAAAAACAGATTATCTCAATCCATTTGTCCACTGGAATAATCTCAGGAACAAGATGTGTTTTAACATACACTAAATGTTTGGTAAATTATTTGGTCATAAAAAGTTTGACAATGTTGAATGTATTCATTTATTTCTTTTCCTGGTATCAATATCTTTTGATGAATATGCACAATCCTTATCAGAATCTTTTTCAAAAAATGAGAGGGTTAGAAAATTGTTGGTTAAAATATAATAGAATAAGTAGTACTAAAACTCTGATGATAATAGTCACACTACCACTATTAACCATATGTGGGTAACTCCTATTAATGATGGTGGGTGTTTATAATATTAAATACAATGTTAGAGTTATTGATTTGCCAACTTTATGCTAGAAATTCTTGGAAAAACCATCAAGTAATTTGTCACACTTGTAAGAATATTCTGGAAAAATGAGGGAATTATTCTTGAACTTATTTCTGCTTAAAGTGTGGAAACCCTGA
Organism: Limulus polyphemus; assembly: GCF_000517525.1. Taxonomy (NCBI): domain Eukaryota; kingdom Metazoa; phylum Arthropoda; class Merostomata; order Xiphosura; family Limulidae; genus Limulus; species Limulus polyphemus. Next base: position 42,740 of record NW_013671685.1, read on the forward strand.
TGATGGGTTCACTTCATAAAGTCTTGTCCTTGGAGTGTACTCTCATGCAACACCTCCCATGGGACCTTGCTTCTCACTAGCACTTGACTTTAGACCCATTATCATACAGCATAACTGTTTCTCCTATCACTCTCAAGCTACTCTCTAGAATTAACAGAAAGTATACACCTTATTAGACATCACGTATTCAGACAACCTTCGAGAGTCTTTGTTTCTAACCATCTTTATACCAACACATCATCTGGCCTTGGAAAAGATTACAGAAAGTTTACTGGTGTTGTGGGTGATGATCTCCAAGGGATGTGATGTATGTTTTAAAGTAGTTTCACGTTTAAAGGTTTTGAATCACGTACACTCTAAACTTCGACTACAATTTACTTGTAAGATAAAATTAAATCTAAAACATTTGTTAATGAAAAGGTTAACATTCCTTCAGTTACATGTAAAACTTTTTATCTGTAGTGCCATGCGGTTTCTGTTCAGGAATTGATCCTAGCCATTAAGATGGTTTGCACCCATGCATTTGTTGGTTCAAAGTCGGTAGATACTTGTTAATGTATATTGGTGTATAAAAAGATCATATTAAGTATATGAGATTAAAGTTAAAAAAAATCGAAACCAGATTTACAAATAAACTTCTGTAACATTTGTTTTTATGAATATGTAACAAGCTTGTCTGAATGGAGTGTATTTGTTGGGAGATATTAGAATGAACATGGTCATATTTAATTAAGATATGTTTAGAAAACTATGGATTAGTAACTAACATAATTGATTAACTTACAGTGTACAAAACGTTCCCCACTCCGGTAAGTCTGAGGGTTTATAACACAAGTATTGAGTTTCTATGTCCATGATGGTCAGAGTACAGATAGTGATAACTTGCATTTTAATTACTTGTAGTTTATTTGGATCTGAATATCTGTAAACAACATGATAACTTGTATTTTGTAGTTACTTGTAGTTTATTTGGATCTGAA
>NW_013671685.1:44108-45816 GCF_000517525.1 Limulus polyphemus
CGTTTATACAAAACTTGATATTGTATATTTTATAAGTTATTTGTAGTTTATTTGAATCTGGATATTTATACAAAACTTGTATTTTTTTAGTTACTTTCAGATTGTCTGGATCTGCCAAAGGCCATGAAGTAAAGGCCACAACATCTAAGTATGTAATTTTTTGTGTTTGTTACGCTTGTTTTTATTGTATATCTATTTTATTGTTTTTATGCAAACATGTTCAGCACCATTTACGAATCAGAGACAAACATGAATAAAAGACTTATTTTTCTATAAAAACGAGCGAGAATAGAAACTAATGCTGGTAAAACATTCAACATCATCTCTCATCCTGTGTTTTAATACTATGTCACCACAACTAATATAATAATAGCTTTACAACACAATCGCACATCGACTGTTAACAGTGGATTCAATGGCCTTGGTTTACTGAAGTTTTTATAATAATATATTTATTTATCACACCCGTTTCAAACAACTAACACTTGTCTGAGTTAATTGCAGGGGACGACCAGTAAACTAACGTCATATAAATTCTTCTAAAATTCAATATACCTGAAACTGAGAAAAGTAAAACAAAAATAATTTCAAATTAAGCAGAAAAGAATTGGTATAAGTTATTACTTTATGTAATAAAATAAACCCAAATGTTATATTGCTTTAAAATTTAAATCTTTTGAAGGGTACAGTTCAAATAAGTAAGTTATACCTTTATTCTCATATGCCAGACCATAGTGCTTTAAATAAGGGACATGCTATCATATGTTGAACTGAAACAAAAAACAACCATTTAAAATCCTAAAAAAAGTATTTAGGATTTGTTTTAGAGCCCAATAAAGTAAGGTACATCCTGTACTGCTACTACAAAAACGAAGCGTATACTTCTTTACAACTGGCAGAAACTTCCACAAACAATAACTGTCTAGTGAATAATAGAACTTCCTTTGATAGGCCTACAATGGACAGAATACCATTACAATTTAATATTATACAGGGATGTAAGTAGATGGTATTGTATCACAATGTCACTATCATTAGTGGAGGTCAATCCAAGAGTTGGTTAGTAGCTCAGAATTAGGGACAGTGGCTAATAATTCAAAAACAAATATAATGGCCCCATGGTATGAGCATGTTTGGTGGCAATGTGGATCAAACCAACAATTCTCATATAACGGCTCCATGGCACGACCATGTTTGGTAGCATGTGAATCGTACCAAAGATTCTTATATAATGGCCCCATGGTATGAGCATGTTTGGGTGGCAATGTGGATCAAACCAACAATTCTCATATAGCGGCTCCATGGCACGACCATGTATGGTGGCATGTGAATCGAACCAAAGATTATCATATCCTGAGGCAGCCCCATGGCACGACCATGTATGGTGGCATGTGAATCAAACCAAAGAATCTTATATCATGAGGCGGCCCCATGGCACGACCATGTATGGTGGCATGTGAATCGAACCAAAGATTCTCATATCGTGAGGCAGCCCCATGGCATGACCATGTATAGTGGCATGTGAATCGAACCAAAGATTCTCGTATCCTGAGGCGGCCCCATGGCACGACTATGTTTGGTGGCATGTGAATCGAACCAAAGATTCTCATATCCTGAGGCGGCCCCATGGCACGACCATGTATGATGGCATGTGAATCGAACCAAAGATTCTCATATCCTGAGGCGGCCCCATGGCACGACCATGTAT
>NW_013671685.1:46006-47492 GCF_000517525.1 Limulus polyphemus
AACTGGATATATATACAATACAAGTTTTTAAACTAGTGCTAGGCATGGAACTGGATATATATATATATATATACAATAAAGGTTTTTAAGCTAGTGCTAGGCATGAAACTGGATATATATACAATACAAGTTTTTAAACTAGTGCTAGGCATGGAACTGAATATATACAATAAACGTTTTTAAACTAGTGCTAGCCATGGAACTGGATATATATATATACAATAAACGTTTTTAAACTAGTGCTAGCCATGGAACTGGATATATATACAATAAAGGTTTTTAAACAAGTGCTAGCCATGGAACTGGATATATATATACAATAAACGTTTTTAAACTAGTGCTAGCCATGGAACTGGATATATATATATACAATAAATGTTTTTAAACTAGTGCTAGGCATGGAACTGGATATATATACAATAAAGGTTTTTAAACTAGTGCTAGCCATGGAACTGGATATATATACAATAAACGTTTTTAAACTAGTGCTAGCCATGGAACTGGATAGATGGCAGTGTGGATCAAACCAACAATTCTCATATAACGGCTCCATGGCACAAGCATGTATGGTGGCATGTGAATCGAACCAAAGATTACCATATCCTGAGGCAGCCCCATGGCACGACCATGTATGGTGGCATGTGAATCAAACCAAAGAATCTTATATCATGAGGCGGCCCCACCCCTTTACCACTAGCACGTATCAACTTTAATTAATTGAAAATATTGTAATGAGAAATTATAATGACAGTATCTCAGTTACTTGTATATTTGGAATAATTGAAAACAGTGACAATCAGACACCCTGATTTGTATAAATTGGTTGTTTGTGCATGTCGTAACACTAATCAGTTAAACTGAACAAATTTAAATTAATTGAAAATAATGAGAAACTGTAATGGCAATATTTTAATTAATTGGATCATTGGAATGATCAGAAACACTAATTTTGATTAATAGTATTGTTTTTTTCACAATAATTGATGCAATTGTAATTTACATTAACTGATTATTTTATGTAATACTAAAAGGTGTACTCATTTGTTGTCCAGTTCCATGCCTAGCACTAGTTTAAAAACTTTTATTGTATATATATCCAGTTCCATGCCTAGCACTAGTTTAAAAACCTTTATTGTACATAAAACATGCTATTACCATGGGGCCATTATATAAGAATCTTTGGTTCAATTCACATGCCATTTATACATGGTCATGCCATGGGGCCATTATATAAGAATCTTTGGTTCGATTCACATGCCACCAAACATGGTCGTGCCATGGGGCCGCCTCAGGATATGAGAATCTTTGGTTCGATTCACATGCCATCAAACGTGGTTGTGCCATGGGGCTGCCTCACGATATGAGAATCTTTGGTTCGATTGACATGCCACCATACATGGTCGTGCCATGGGGCTGCCTCACGATATGAGAATCTTTGGTTCGATTGACATGCCACCATACATGGTCGTGCCATGGGGCTGCCTCA
>NW_013671685.1:48414-56966 GCF_000517525.1 Limulus polyphemus
AAAAACTTTTATTGTATATATCCAGTTCCATGGCTAGCACTAGTTTAAAACTTTTATTGTATATATCCAGTTCCATGGCTAGCACTAGTTTAAAAACTTTTATTGTATATATTCAGTTCCATGTCTAAGCTACTAGTTTAAAAACTTTTATTGTATATCTGTACATATAAAGTTAAAATGAATTAGTAGTTTTCAGAAAGAACCCTCTTGCTGTTTGCTGTGTTGTGAGAAAAAAGTATACTTTAACCCTCTTGCTGTATGCTGTGTTGTGAGAAAAAGTAGACTTTAACCCTCTTGCTGTGTTGTGAGTATAAAGTAGACTTTAACCCTCTTACTGTATGCTGTGTTGTGAGAAAAAAGTACTCTATAAATGTTGTCTTTATAATCCCCAGTTTCATTAATCTTTCATAATTTTTCAGATTACCAACAAACACAAATCCTTTGAATAATATACTTGTGCCACCTGGTGGAGAAAAAAGGAAAATACAAAAAAATGAAGTAGGAGAGAAGAAGAAAAAATGTGTTCTTGATGAAATAATGGAAGAACAAGAAAAGGCTAAAGAAAGACTGAATCGGAAAGATTATTGGCTAACTCCTGTATGTATAACTGTCCTAGTGAGACATACTACAGTATGATATATTGTAAGACCAATCATGTGAGAGATTTCTGTCAGCCTAAAAATTCTGTTGCTCATTTTTGTAATATTATTAATTTTTAATGTGATTGTAACAACCTGTTATTTTGATATTTCTGTTTCATTAATAATATGTACTTTCTAAAAATCTGGTGGAGTCGGTGAATTGTAATTTTAACTGTGGTCTGAAACATGACAGTTTAGCCCTACCACCATACATCATCAGATAAACTCTAGAAAGAGACATACAACCCGTATTCTCCTGCATCAAAAATCTCTAAAAACAGAGGATATGTAAACAATGTTGGGTTAAAACAGTATTTTTAATACAATCACAGTTAGGACAACACACCAAGCCACATAAAGACTTAATGTAGAGTGAAATATCATTTATAACATTGGAGAAACAAAACACCAACAAAAGTTAAAAATTAGGAACATAATAAATCTACAAGACTCTGTAATACTGATCTGTATGTAATAGACCATACGATAAACTGACATAATACTACAACAATAGGATATAAACCAAACATGAGAAGATAAAAGATGCTCACCTAACTGATAACACACTCAGTCAACCTAGCATAGAATATAGTAAAAACAATCAGATAGTTAGTTTATATTCTAATGGAGTAGAACCCAGTTGGGTGAATAAAGAAGATCCTGCCAGTACAGTGAAAGACCATCTGAGGACTTCCCTGAAGATAAAACCCAATCAATAGCTAGATTTATGTGATCATATAAGAAAGAAATCATGGCAACGATTGATATTCAGTTACCACAGTCTTACTGTGAACACTTATTTCAATAAGAGTGGGAATATATGAGAGCTTGATTATTACAAATTTGTGAATAAGTTTAAAATTATTGTGTTGTTTAAAAAGTACAGCTGTGTGTGTGTGTATGTGTAAGATCAACTTTATAAGTACACGTTATTCATATGGTCTTGATGAATTATTTTATTGCAGGGACTAGTTGTGAAAATTATTTCAAAGCAACTAGGTGACAAATACTACAAGAAAAAGGGGGTAGTTCAGGTAAGTTCCTTCACTAAGTGAAACTCAAGAAAGTTTTGTTGTTAACTTAAAAGATGAACAGTTAGAATTTTAATAAGTTCATTAATAGAAGTTAGTAAAGGTTCATTATTTATATAAAATAAACGTCACCCTTTCCCGTCGTTAGTGTATCGGTGTTTTATATACAACAAACGTCACCCTTTCCCGTCGTTAGTGCATCGGTGTTTTATATACAACAAACGTCACCCTTTCCCGTCGTTAGTGCATCAGTGTTTTATATACAACAAATATCACTCTTTCCCGTCGTTAGTGTATCGGTGTTTTATATAAAACAAACATCACCCTTTCCCGTTGTTAGTGTATCGGTGTTTTATATACAACAAACATCACCCTTTCCCGTTGTTAGTGTATCAGTGTTTTATATAAAACAAACAGCACCCTTTTATATTGTTGTGTGGAATATTTCTCTTTGATAATTTTAGTAATAGAAAAAAAAAAAAACAACCTTAAATGTTTAAGCACAAAATCTAATATCTGAAATGAACCACCTTTGCGACGATTCCCAGTGTGTAGATTTCCTTTTTTTTTAGCCTAATTAGCACTTTATGTGCTGTTAAGGGTTCTTTCTGTGCATTGTTAACCAGCTTGTGTTTGAAACCATATATATACATAAGCTAATTTACATTTTGTGACGACTACCGTACTAACTTTAGTTTCTTAGAATCTTTTCTTAAAATGTGTTTATATAATTTAAAACTTTTGCTTGGCTTGCTTTCAACACACTGTCTTTTTCCTGCCGCTCATTTACATTTTCTTGTATTGATGACCTTTACCTTATTCAGCCACCACAACTCTTGTCGGAAATGTATTCTCAAATCTAAAGTTTGTGGTTTCTGAAGAACGTAAAAATTTACAACTTTGTATCCATGCTCTCGCTTTTATTGACAAGGAAGAAACTTCTTGAGCTGTTTGTTTACTTATTTGAAACTTGGTAAATAAATATATTTTATTAACTTGTTCTCCTCCTGTATAGTGACGTTAAACATTTTGTTGCATGTGCTTGTTTATTAAGTAATTAAACAACTTTACATGTTGGTCACATATTTCTTTCATATTATTACCTGCCGATAATCAAATGCATGGTTTTATTAACTAGCTAATGGGATATAAACATATTCACAAGTACAGTTTTCTTTTTAATATAAATAACATTATGATATGTATTTAAGAACTTGCAAGTCAATTACTTGGATAATTTCGTTAATGAAACATTGCAAAATTTCAGCACAAATGTAGTCACATTCATCTCTTTGTGTGCATATAAATGTTACTATGTTCTTAAAAAGCAACATCTTCTTAAATCTTATCTTCACAAAATGATATATTTTGATTAACATTTATTAGGAGATGAAAGACCTGTATGTAGGTATCGTGAAAATGCTCGACTCGGGTGACGTACTAAAGCTAGACCAAGCTCACCTAGAAACCGTCATTCCAGCTCTAGGACGACCCGTGCGAGTTTTGAATGGAGCCTACAGAGGATGTGATGCCGTACTAATGGATATAAACCAAGAAAAGTTTTGTGTTACTGTTAAAATTGATTCGGTACAAAAAACTATTTTTTCTTTTTCTGAAATAGTTCGTACTAATTTTTAATTGATTTTGTAAAGAGGAATCATAATTTTTTCAAGTAAAAAATACAATTTTTATTTTCACTATTAAAGATCAATTAAATGTTTTCTTAGTATGGAATTTTATTGTCATTTGCAATCTTAGGCCCTTATAAATTTAGAGACCAAAACGTTTTCTTCAGAATGTGTTGGAAGCTAGGTTATTTACTTGGGAGTTTTAGTTAGTTCTGTCTTTTATAATAACATTTATTGACTAAGTTCTAGAATATTGTAACTTGTAAATGCATATTCTAGATATCTCTAAACCAGTGGTTTCCAAACTGTGTCATGATCGTTTCACCAAACGAAGAATAATTAAGAACAAAAAAAAAAAAACTACGAAAAGAATATTACGTGTGGCAGCACAAATCAAGGTAAGTAGGTTAGGTTGTCACCAGTGAAAAAAGTTTGGGAACCACTACTCTAAACATTGATAACTTGTATGTAGTAAATAAATGTTCTTGTGCTAAAAGTTTCTTACAAATTGTTAGTTTTGTAATCAGCTTTCTGTTGCTAACAATTCATAGCTTCAGTAGAACCTTTATTTTTTACTATTTCAGGGTCCAACGAGAGGAAGAATCGTAGATGGTATTAAGTATGAAGATATTTCAAAAATCTATAAGACCTCTTGACCAGATAAGATTCTGCAGGTGATCTTTTTGTGTAAAGCTACATTGAATAAATCAATTTGTCATCTGTTTTCATCATAGCACTTTTTAATAAAATGTTCTTACAAATGTTTCTTTGTATCAGAAATAAGAGTAATGTTATTTTTATCTTTAATGTATTTTTGGAAGCATTCACAGCTCAGTTTTCACATTCAGAAGTGATACTTATCGTGTCACAACACCTACCTTGTTTAATGAATAACACGTCACAACAGAACAGCTGGTCATTAATGCTTATTGTTTTGAATATCATTAAAAATGTCTGCCTCGTCTATTCTGGTTATCAACATCCCCTGATTTGTATCCTTCTCACAGTGGAAATACTTAACCAAACTAAGTAAAAACTTTCTATATAGTATAGTATTTAGTTTTGGCTTTGACTTAGTTTTCTATCATTCAGAATGTTATACAATTAAGACAGTTTGTTTTTAAACAGTTAAAAGTACTTCTTATTGTATTAGAATCTTGTTGTTGTTGATCAGAAGTTCTATTTTATATGTTACTGATTACAGTAGTTACCACATTTAGCTACAAGTCAAAAAACTGGCCAAACATTTATTGGTGACCTACATCATGACCTCACAATGGTTTCAGGTCAGGTTAATTAACAATATTTTATATTTATACTAACACTATTCTTGGTCAAGATCAATTTATTTATGTTAAAAAAGTTATTTTACTTGTCTATGTTAATCAAAAAGGATAAACTTACCAATAATATTCAGTTGGTATTTATCAAAATATTGTCTCTCTTGTTATACAAAGAAATATAATTTAACACAAAAAAAATTCAGGAAGGAAAAAATCGGTTTAGGAAACTACTAGAAAGTTCTTAGGTCTTTTAAACTTTTGCTTGTCTCTGCACAAGCTACATCTCTACTATGATGTAAATAGTTCAGAATCTGTTTTATCCACTGGTAGTTAGACTGTACCTGTAGCTATTTTTGTGGTTTCTCTGACCACATCCTGTAAGGTCATAAAAATGTGGGAACAAGAGGCTGTACTCATAAAATCAGAAGAGAAATCTGGGATGGGCAGAAAAATAAGATTGAGTTGTTTACAGGCAAGACTTGCCAAAGCTCTACAGCCATGTAAGTTTGAACATTTTAAGATTGAGTTGTTTACAGACAAGACTTACCAAAGCTCTACAGCAATGTAAGATTGAGTTGTTTGCAGGCAAGACTTACCAAAGCTCTACAGCCATGTAAGTTTGAACATTTTAAGATTGAGTTGTTTACAGGCAAGACTTACCAAAGCTCTACAGCCATGTAAGTTTGAACATTTTAAGATTGAGTTGTTTACAGGCAAGACTTACCAAAGCTCTACAGCAATGTAAGTTTGAACATTTTTCATTTGAATTATATTCTCACTAAATGACAGAATATTATTTTTACTTAAATTTGATATGCAGATGTGCACTAGACACCTGAAAGGTGCTTACAAATTATGAAACTTGTATGCTAGAATTCAAGAAAAGCCAAAACTAATTCTGTGTATATTTTTATCAATGCATCACTTTCATCTACTGATCCGAGTGTAATAGGTTTACCTGCTTCACTTTTTTTGTAGTGATGATGACTGTATATAATATGCATGTTTTTTTCTTTATTTAGCTACTGCTCTGATTAAAATCATTTTAATGCTTACACTTTTACTGTCTCATGCTACATGGTCTCTCAGTTTCATTATTGTTTATAGTAATGTGTAATTTTGATTTCAGTTGAATTTTTACTTGTGAAATATGGTTTATATAATTTAATTTTTGGGTGAGCCTTCCTGTAACCTGTTCTTTTCTTGCTGTCATCCAAGGGAGACAATTACTACTTATTATGATATGTAGTTAAATTTTAATCTTTGGGTCTCAAATGATGCTGACATAGACATTGTACTAGTTGTCCCTAATATTAAAGTGATAGACTAAAGAAAAGGCAACTAGTCAACACCCCCCAACTCTTTGGCTGTTTTTTACCAATGAATGCTTGGATTGACTGTCACATTTTAACTCCCCAACAGCTTTTGATCCTGCACCCTAACCACCAACCCTGTCACAGTTGAAATAACTGTTAATTTCACTCTTCTGTAACTAGTGTAAAATGTTTGTTTACTTATATTCATGAAATCCTTGCCTTCACAGGTGTCATAAACATGTAAAAGTTGGGATTTCTCTCCCTTGTATATGTTTATAAAGAATTGTGGGATACCAAATTAGGACTATCCTGTATAACATATTTATGAAACCTTCCCCAAACACTGCTATTGAATAATGTTTATTTTAATATTCATAATACATATTTAGTAACAAGATGGATGTCAATGTACCTGAAGCTCATTGTTCAAATACTAGATAGTACTATTTTGATTACTTCACGAAATTGGTTTTAGTTACTGTAATCTCAGATGAATTTTGTAATAGACACAAAAACAAATATTTTATGCCATCTAGTTTGAAATCTCTAAGAAAGAGATACATTATAAAACAAGTCTTCTTAATTATTTTATCATAGTTACGAATGGATTTTAATATATATGATTATCATTTATTACAGCATTGCTTTAAACACAGAAACCTTTTTACTGGTTGAAAGTTTCAAGTTTAAGAACAATTTTGTGTAATGTCATTGAAATATCTAGTCAGTTCTCATGACTATGCATAAATTAAAAATTTGGTGTAAAATTAAAGATCAATATTAAACAATTTTTAAAATAGACTAAATATTAATAATTGTTTTTATATGTTTTCTAACACTGATTTTAAGAAATTTAGACAAAAATAATTATTCACAAAACGTTTGTACCGAGTTTGTTGGATTTCAGGCAGTCTACTCGCTTAGCCATCTGTAATTATGAAGTGACAGACTAGAGGGAGCTAGTCAACAGCACCCATACTGGCTACTCTTGTCAAACCAAGTAATAAAATTGTACGAGCATTCACAATCTTAAGGTTTAGAGTTGGATCTTTTTTTCTGAAGTAATGAGATGAAAACCATCGACCTTCAGCTACAACTTTATACTGATAAAACCATATTTTTCATGAACGTTATGTAAGGTTGTCATAGAAATATAAACTTTTATTAAAGTTAAATCCACTAAACACTCTACTGTTTAGTTAATTGTATGTTAATACAAAGTTAAATCAAGAATATTTTCCCACAGCAACCCTTCACTGCCTGCGATAAGTTTTTTCAAAAGAATCTTGGTTGCTATAGAAACATTTGAAGAACTTTTTAATAAAGTATCCAGATGCTGAAGAAGATTTTCAAAACTTGTACTTGGCAAGAATGATGAGGTTTTTCTGCAAAAAAATATTAATATACAATTGCTTAGTTTTATATGGAAATTTCTGTACCGAAAAACTTAAAATCATTTTGTATTTGATGTAACACGTACGTAAAAATTAATACAAAGGCATAATTTGGGTGTAAGTCTATTAAATTTGTTTGGAAAACAAAATTGACAGAAGTAGTTGGTGCGAAGATAATAGGATTTAGAAACTAAAGTATAGTGTATGAAGCTATGGAATCTTAAGTGTAATAACTCTTGAAAACTTGACAAGTTACACTTAAAAATTTGTACGCTCCAAACACAATCATCTGTTGAATGTTTTTAGAAATCTTTCATTTTCAATTCTTGTAGTGAGAAATACCAGTTGTGTATGTATATACCTTTTTTACAGTGTTTTCTTTCTTTCATTAAAGTTTGTTAATGAATATAGCAGACTCAGTAAACAAAGTATTTTCTCACCTCCAAATCCAAATATGGCCACTGCTGGCATACTGTGGCTCCATCTGTTCACCAGATTTAATTAAAAACTTGATGTAAGTCTTATAAAATGTAAGATTAGAAGCTGCCAAAGTTAAGATAGCAGGAGGAAGCGTCCATACACAAGTAGCAATCTCAGCATCATAACCCTTACTTGTTGGATCGATCCGGTGAAGAAGCCACGTCAAGACTTCTTGTTGGAGTTTTTGGAAGTTGGTAGAAACAGAATCCGGTGCTAAAGTACTTACCAGCAGTACATAAATCTGGTTAATAACAGGGAAAATAAGAGTTAATGATCTGAAATAGAAAATAGCTGCAGGTAACTCACAGACCTGTTGAGTTAAAAACAGAAAGTACAAGAATATATATAAATATAACTAGATGTCATCAATGCCAATAATAAATAGATCAAACTTGAAAGACACATCTTCATACTTAATTCTACAACAGTCCAAGTTTATTAGATACCTTTCATATGTTAGTACCCAAACTTCACCATAGAGGTCACATTCAATTAGTTTAAAATGTTACCATATTTACAATTAGTAACATAAATTCATGCAGAAAAAAGTATGTAAAATAATCTCTGTATCAACATATCTATAAAAGTATGAAATAAGTCCCTTTATTGGCATTTAAAAAGGTATAGGTACATTTTCAATGCAACTGATCATAGGCCTTGTCTATGCTAGTTCCTCATCTCCCTGTTAGCTAGTGTTAATGATCGTAGGCCTTATGTACGCTACTTCCTCATCTCCCTGTTAGCTAGTGTTAATGATCATCGGCCTTATGTACGCTAGT
>NW_013671686.1:0-21171 GCF_000517525.1 Limulus polyphemus
TACATGCTAGTTCCTACTAAAATGGATTTATCAACAAACCCAAACTACACAACAGGCTAGATCCTACCAAGATGGGTCTATCAACAAACCCAAGCTACACTACATGCTAGTTCCTACTAAAATGGATTTATCAACAAACCCAAACTACACAACAGGCTAGATCCTACCAAGATGGGTGTAGAAACAAACCCAAGCTACACCAAAGGCTAGTTCTTGCCAAGATGGATGTATAAACAGGTCTAAACCCTACGACAGAGTAGTTCCTACCAAAGATGGGTGTATAAACAAGTCTAAACCATAGGACAAGCTAGTATTTATCAAGATGGGTGTATAAAGAGATCTAAACTATAAGACAGGCTATTTTCTACCAAGATGGATGTATAAACATGGTCTAAACCATACGACAAGCTAGTCTCTATGTTTATACATCCTTCTTGGTTGAAACTAGACAGTCTCGTAGCTTAAATCTCTTTATACATCCTTCTTGGTTGAAAGGATTTAAGCCACGAGACTGTCTACTTTCAACCAAGAAGGATGTATAAACAGATTTAAGCCACGAGACTGTCTACTTTCAACCAAGAAGGATGTATAAACATATTTAAGCTACGAGACTGTCTAGTTTCAACCAAGAAGGATGTATAAACAGATTTAAGCCACGAGACTGTCTAGTTTCAACCAAGATGGGCGAATAAACATATTTAAGCTACGAGACTGTCTAGTTTCAACCAAGATGGGCGAATAAACAAATCTAATCATCCCACTAAATTCCATAAACGTAACAATGATCCCACTTCCACTAGAGAGGCCAAGTTAAAAAGGCTCTTATTAAAGTTAAAGAAGAATGGAATTATTTCTGAATTTCTTTATAATGATTTGTTCCCTATAATCTCTTATTTTGGAATTCTTTATGAATTACTGAAAACCCCCAAAGAAAATATACTCATGTGACTTATATTTTCTAAAAAGTTGGTTCCTCTAAATTTGTCTGAAGTCCTAACTCTCACTTTTAACATCGTCTTATCTCCACTTTTAATTCTATTAATTCTCTCTGTCTCAGAGTATTACCAGTAACTCCCTTTCTCATCTAACAGTATTTTTGTTTTACTTGTGCTCCTATTCCCTTCTCTCTTCTACATCTTTACTTTAACTTTAAATTGTCTACCCTTTTAATTATCTATGCTCTTATTTTGTCCTCTCTTCTTACTCTCTCCTATATAGATAGATAGATAGTGCCAATTCTCTCTCTCTCTCTCTTTGCTAAGTTATTTCTCTCACTCCTCTACATTTTCATTTCTACAAATTGCAATAATAATTATAATTCTCTTTTTTTCCTCCTGTATATCTAATTTTCTCTCTTCTTCCTATTTGTCTTATCTGTACTCCTTTCTGTTGTCTGCACTCCTGTTACTTGTACTTTAAATTAAATTCCTTTTCTTATTACATTTTTGTATTTATTTTCCGACTCTAAAACTCCTTTCTTATATGCGTTACTACTTCTAACCCTATTCCCAACTCTCTCTCTCACTCATATACTTCTCTTTGTCATCTCATTCTTTTTCATTCTCAACTTTTAAGTCTTGCAGTCTTCTGATACTTTCTCCTATGTATACTTTTAAATGTCTTTACGTCCGTCTCTCTTATTTTCCTCTCAGTTTTACCTCTAACTTTATATTTTATTCATTCTGCTGATTCTATCCTTTTTCCATTGTTAAGTTGTATCTTCGTTTATTCTCTCCCTTGTAAATATCATATTTACTCATTTTTCTCGTCATTTAATATCTATTCTTCTTACTATTCTTTTAGGTTTTATATATGTACTTTTAATTTGAATTTTTCTCTAAGTTCGCCCCTGTCTGCATTCCTAATTCTCTCTCTCTTTCTCACTGACCATTACCTTGATTTTATCTGCATTTCTGTTTTTCTTCTTCCTCTAAGCTTCGTTTGTCTGAACTTAAAATTATATTCCTCTTTCTGTTTGCTTCTTAATTTTTCAAAAACTTCCTTTTCTTCGTGTCTACTTTATCACTTCTTTTACATTTGCGCCTCCAGTATTTTATTCCCTTTAGACTATAATGTTCTTGGTTCATCCTACTTCCTTTTCTTCTCTTTGTCTTTTTAGTCAGGGGTCCATTGATGAAAAGGGGGTTCTAGAAATGAGTTTTGTTTACTTCACAAGCTGAAAGGGAAAAAATCATATAGGTATTAGTTGACACATCAATGGGGAACTCGAAACGAGTGGGAATTCTAAAATTGGGGTGGTCAGGGAACTTTAACGGGGGAAATCAAAAGTTGGTAGATGCTAAGTTTGTCTATCTCCATGCTTTGGATTATTTAAGCTAAAAAATATCTGACCGCTTCCCCCTTTTGTTATCGAAATAACTTAGTCCCATTCAGAGTCAGAATCTACTTCGTGGTCTTCCATTTGCGATTTTTAACAATCACCATCACACTTGCAGGCCTCAGTTTAATGCATCCCAAATTTCTTGTAGCTCTTAGTACACTCGCACAAGTTAAGTTTACAATTGGATTTAATGCTGCTTCAACTTTGACAAAGCCTGCTACAAGAAAACCATCATTATCATCATATTCCCAACTTCTAGTAACTGGAAGATGGGCACGAAGATGGGGCTGCAATTCGTGGTTCAAGCTAGAAGATGGGACTGCAATTCGTGGTTCAAGCTAGAAGATGGGGCTGCAATTCGTGGTTCAAGCTAGAAGATGGGGCTGCAATTCGTGATTCTAGCTAGAAGATGGGACTGCAATTCGTGCAAAAGACTTACAATATTTACTAAAAACTTGACAAATTTTATAAAAATACATTTAACATATTGAGTTATAGTTCATACCTTGTTTTGAAAAATAATTGAATAAAGTGTTTTATCTCTAACAGTTTTGTTCCTGGATTTCAGTTTTTGTTTAAAGTGTTAAAAAAAGATAACAGTTATTCAGTTTATGAATGTATATTTTGGATTGCGATCTAAATATATAATTGTAATTTATTAAGTTTTGTGTTTAGTTGATTTTGTATACGATTCAAATACATTTCATTATTCAAGACCACCTTCGTAACTAATCTTTGTGAAAGCTGCCATCACTACCGAATGATACACACTGCAATTACAATATCTGAATTTGTAAAACATACCTTCAACATGAAAAGGTTTGGATCATTGATGATGTAACATGTAGTAATCCATGTTATCTACACCTGCAGAAGATACTATTACCACAAAAAGGTCTTATCAACAGATGTTGTGCATATCTTATGCATCAATCCAATGCATCTTCACTTGCAGAAGATAAGATCACAATAGAAAGGTTTGATTAATATATGTTGTGCATACCACATGCTACGATCCAATTCTTCTACAGCTACAGAACATATCATCTCCATACGAACGTCTGATCAACAGATGTTGTACATACCACATGCTACGATCCAATTCACCTACAGCTACAGAACATACCATCTCCAACAGATGTTGTGCATTCCACATGCTACGATCCAATTCATCTACAGCTACAGAACATATCATCTCCATACGAACGTCTGATCAACAGATGTTGTACATACCACATGCTACGATCCAATTCACCTACAGCTACAGAACATATCATCTCCATAGGAATGTATGATTAACAAATACTGTGCATACCACATGCTGTGATCCAGTTCATATGTGTCCAAGTGCTATTATACTCCCAGTACTGAATGTAGTTATGGCTAGTTGGCTATTCAACTTCTCATTGAAATGGTCATCAACATAGTAAACAGAGAAGAAATGACTGGTACTAGCTGTACAGCTGGCACTGCTTTTATCACATTGCCTGTGCGATTAAATGCAGCTTTCAGGACATTTGATATTGCTGAATGAGGACTTTGCACACAAGTTGGACGGAACACAGCAACAGGAACTCATCAAGTTGATGGTTTAGTACCTCGATATATTTGTAGGACCTGATAGCCATTTGGGTTGAATAACAGTTACACGTCTAGAACACTAGGGAAATAGCCAGTAGTGACATCAAGTGGATCTTGAAGGATATAGTGTTTGATTGTCTCCAGAAATAATGGTCAGGAAGAAGGAAGATATGCCATGGTTCTTGTGAACTTAAGGCATATAAAATGAATTAAAAGAAGTTACTCATGTGGGTGTTTCTCTGCTGATGTGGAGAGACGAATGTCTGAATGAAATGGAAAATCCCAATTATATCAGTGCGTTACTCGTGGGTTTTGGATACTGACACATCAGACAGGATATTAAAAACAGGCCTTAATCTAAATATTATCATTACATTCGACTTGTGTAAAGCACCTGCCACATTCAGGCTGTTGATGAAGCTTACACTGAGAGGAATGAAATCTAAAATATGCCTGATCTCCATATATTAAATATTAGTGTTTGGTCAAATGTTTCAATGTGACGATGAAAAATTGTACATGGCTTTTTCAATGGCTAAGGAAGGAAGTATTAAACTTAAAGTCAGAGAAGTGTGTACTTTGTGCACTTAGATGGAATTATATGGTCATACTGCAAGGATTGCACTAGCCAAAGACTAACCCCAACCAAAGAAAAAGGTAGATACAAAATTTAGATTTCAAATTATTGGTGTTTTGAGGTCAATTTCTTCACCTCTGTCTACACTGACTAATGCTGAAATATTTTATGTGGACTAAAGATTTACCAGATATTTCAGTCACTGACATCCCCCATTAGAAATGTCATTATAAGAAACTTTCATTTCTGTTGGTTGTCAAAAATCATTCTCTTACACAAGATCTTTTAATCAAATTATTCTTACAGATAAATTGACAACCATAAATCTTTATTTCATTTACCAACTAACTGATAAAGTCGATATTTACAAACAGTTTAAAATAAACTGATGTTTAAACTTCTGTCGAGTCAACTTTTATACCAGCTACACCATCAAAAACACTAGTATTAAGAGGTGTCAAATTTGCCTTCCCCAAAAAGTTGTCTTTGTTACTTATTTCGAATATCATTATTTTCAATAGAAGATAATTTCGTTCAATTCCACTTTCTGAATATTCTTCTACTTTTTCAGCTTAGTCAACATCATCTCCACTTTCTTCACTCTCATCCTCGACAGAAAACTTATCATCATAAGAATCATTCCAACTACTTTCAATGATACTCTCTTATTTTAAAACAATTTTCTTTCGGTGAATATAAATTTGTTTATTGAATATCACAAATCAAGTTTAAAATAGCCATCCCTTGTTGTTGTCGAATTTTGCACAGATACTCAAGCACTATTTGCAGTAGACTCAGCGAATTTTGAAGCGATTGATTAGAGGGAATGCAACTAGCCAACATCACCCATCATCAACTTTTGAGCTACACTTTGCAACAAATAATAGTATTTTGGGCCATCACATTATAAGCCCTATGGCTGAAAAGTTGAGCATGTTTAG
The DNA here is from genome assembly GCF_000517525.1 of Limulus polyphemus. Lineage (NCBI taxonomy): Eukaryota > Metazoa > Arthropoda > Merostomata > Xiphosura > Limulidae > Limulus > Limulus polyphemus. The sequence goes on from NW_013671686.1 coordinate 5,441, forward strand.
TGATTGGAGTCGAACTCATGATTCGGCAGATTGTGAATTGAGTGCCCTAACTACCAAGCCATGACAGCCCTTTGGCCAAATAATATCTGTTGAGAAAATTCAATAAATGTTTCTGTTACAAAGGCATGCAATAAAAATAATTTATATTTAGTCTCTGTTGAAAGCAATGTATATTGGTGAAAATAGATTTACATACCTAATCCACTTAAGGGAGTTACAATAAGATAATGAAACCACCGTTAGCAATTTAAATATCATACAAGGGGCATTTGATGTTTGCATTGGTTTTGATGTAATATGTTATATATTTTAATTGCAATATTTCCTATGCATATAGCTTTACTCAAGATTTTCTTACCATTTGTTTTCTGTTAAACACACATTAGGGTGAAACATGATCGAACATCTTGAGATGTATATGCAACACTTGTATGGTATTTTTTAGTGACTTCAAGTTGTAATAATTCTTCTCTCAGAGTCCAAGTCGAATTGAGCCATGATGCTTGTGTTAACAAAATATTAGATGGCGGGAAGCACTTGTAAAGAAGCCAGCCTGATTTCAGTTACTTGTGGAAAACCACAATAGGTGCCTTATCCCTTCGTTCCCAACTGGCTCCAGGCTTAGTTCTAAACAAGACAATTATGGAAGATCATATGTGTGTGTATGGTAACCAAACCTCCAGAGGCAAACATAAACCTTACAGTGGTCAACAAGGCACTGAGGGAGAAGAATTTTCTTCTGGTAGAAACTTCTGTTATTCGTGTTCTTTGGAAGCCACCTTAGCTTTTGTAACGTTTCAATCCCAGGAAAGTGTTTCTCGATTGTGGAATCGTGTTTCCACCAGAATTAAGTATCTTTCTGGTGGTTACAGGCTTCAGTACATCATCTGGCAGGGAATTTCATAGGGTGGTGAGAATTCTTTCTCTTTTTCTTCAGCTGGGAAGAGGCCACAGCTGGTAGAGTGGGTAGCATGGACTGAGCTCATCTATTTTAGAAGTATTGGAATTCTCATTGTTGTTAGCTAAGATTCATGATGTCTTGGAACTGAGATCCACCAGAGAAGCCTCGTGAAACCACTTAATAGCAACTGACTGCTGCCATAACTAAAGTCTACTTTTCAGCTCTGGCACTTTCAAGACTCCACGTTACCTGAAGCTCCCAACGGCAGCCCTGACTTCAGTCTTGTCCTTCAAGACATTGTCATGCCAAGACAGTGAAGTAAACCAAGTTTTGGCCTTTTTGTTACTGCAAGGAATAGAAGTGGAGGTGGTGTGGGTACGATAATCAACTTAGAATAGTGCAAGAGCTGAAACAGATCCAAGCAGAACTGACCAAAACAAAAAAAGAACCTAGAAAAAGTTAAAGAAGCACTTAAGCACATAAAAACACTTAAGTGACTAGCAAAAGTCCACAGCTGTCATAAGTGGCCAGTTACCAGAAACTGAATAATATAAAGTTCTTACTGAGTCCTCCCAAAATATAATTGCTTAACACAGAAACTTTGGAGCATAATTTAATCTTAAAGGGTTTATTCACTATATAACACTTCTCAAGTGAGATTTTTATAGAGTATGTCCCTGTAAAAACAAAGTATTTTAATTGTGTTATTGGAATATCAAAGAATTTCATTTTTCTGCAAAAATTATCACTTTGGCATGAATGCAAGATGTTTTAATTATCTTTTAACACGGTTTTTAAAGTTTAAACAATTGAAAGTGTGAATTTCTTTTAAAGTCATGTATTAAACTAAAAAAACGTCCTTGATTTAAAACAAGTATTTTTAATAGAGTATTTTATTATATTTTGTATACGATTTAAAAGCATTTCTTTAACGTACTGATTGTGCCACCTTTGTGTGTGTGTGTGCACCTTCTTATTAAAGATTTTGATATCTGATAATTTTTTGCATATTTCTCGGTTTAAAAGTACTGCTTGTTTGTCTTGTTAAAAGGTCGTACTGTGATCATGTTTCTCTAGCACAAAGATAAGATTCTAGATAAAACAAATCGTTCAGTTAAGTTTTTTATTTCATTGAACTTAGAGACAAAGGAAAGGAGAAATATGGTATATAAAACAAACCAGTTGTTTCTTTAAATTCAGAAAGACGAACATTTCTTAATTATTTAATTTTAGGAAAACTTGGGCTCTCAAGTCTCATCAGTTTAGAATTGCCAGCTGACTCTGCCTCCCCTTTCGTTGTTAATGGGAGTGGTCAGGTGACGTTATCCCGTTTGTATAGCGTCCAAAAGATGTCGCCACAAGTGAGACGGAGATCAAAAGATGCCATCTGAGGGTTATATGACTATTACATAATATGCCACTTGGGTTTCTGCAACTGTTATGTAGTAGACAAAGGATGGTGACAGCTGAGAGTTACATAACGAATTGCTGACAAACAATAATTTTGCACATGTGAAGCCATAAGATTTATAAACTCATTTTGGATTTCAGGAGAAAGATAAGATGTTGACGTTTGCTTGTTTTTAACACGCTTTAAATGATCTCTCATTACTGGATCATACTTTGCTAATAACTACAAACGTGAAAGTGGTATATACTTGTTCTAGTATGTTATCAGTCAATTAGAATAAATCAACATAAGTGAAACATAAGGGACATTCTCCAAAGTAATCAAAGTTTCTTTATTTTTGAAATTATACACAACATATCATGCACTTGAAATCCGTAACTAAATTGACTTTCCCCTTTGTGCTGAATATTAGATCTTGACCTTCACACACCACTCCCCTACAACTTAAAACTCACGTGTTATCTTCAATATATATATATATATAAAGACTTGTGAAGTATCACACATACATAGGTTTACTGTCTATCATTTTAGAATAAACTTTGCAACCAAAACAAACTGTATGTCCACTATACATTAACTCTGACAATGAAGAACGGATTTTATGTCACCGAACTTAGCATAATGATACAAAAAGTTAAATGTACATTCACGAAATTCTCAATATCTGATGGTACAACAGGAAATTATTTTCTACTTCTAAGTTACCACTTTTTGTTTTCGATCTAGAATTCACATATTTGTCATTTAAATATAACTTTACAAATACAACTCATAAAGATATATACGTTGTCTAACTTCTTGAAGGTGTAATCGTTTAGACAGTAAAGAAATTATCAGTATCGTCCATCTTACAAATTGACAGTGTTCTTCAATTTCATTTGAGAAGCTGACAGCATAATAACCTTTGATATTTACAAACAATACAAAATGAAATACGTATGGATTACCAAGACCTTTAAATTTCATATTTTTAAACAAAATCATTTTCTTCAGAAGAAGAAGAAGAATAGCTCTCATCTTCACTATCTTAAGTAAAATAGTGAAATAGCAATTGGGGGAATATTTAAATGTGCAATCATACAGACAGCATAAATAAAAAATCTCTATAAACAAAACAAATAAGATACTCATCAAAATGATTAGTATGGAGATGATGATCACACCAGTTGAAAATATTCACCACAAAGTATATACTCGTAACCCACGTCTGTGGGTATGTTTATATATTGTTTTTACACAGTTATATATATAATCCAGAATAGGGGGACTTTCTAAGGAATGACACCAAAGAGTAAAAGCTCTGTGACCAATACTTTGACCTTTGCTCTTTAGTCATGTGTTGGTCAATGACTACTACTAGAGACCAATCCATTCTCTGTCATGTAATTAAAACAAATGCTAGTATGTTTCATCTGATATATAACAACATAGAATACTGATTATAGCTCTAGTGTGATATAAAGGACAGAGGATGTGTTAAATACTTGGTTACAACACTATTATTGGAAACATAAGTACGAATTTATGTAGAAAATATACGATTCTGTAGAGTTTGAACCGTTTATTTTCAATATTAAGTATAATGTAAATACACAGATAGTGACAATGTATTATAATTGACTTTTATTTTATGCAAAATAGACTTGGCTTACTCAGAATTGACCTTTCTCATTTATGTCAACCACTTTACTATTTTTTCTATACCTTCTTTTTCTCTGTCTACTCTTCCCATGTGATCACGTGACAAGCTTTGTATTTCTTAAAAGACAAAAATTAGCTAGCTTGACGGCACCGTCCAGACTGTATGTATGTGTGATATTTCATAATAGTGTTCAGACAGTTTCAATGTTTCATGAAATTGGAATAGAAAATGAATGGATAAACAGTAAGTTATTCATTTATTATATTTAGTTGTAGCAAAATGTATTATTCTCATTCAAATAATAGATAATATGCATGTTATATTAATGTATCGTTGACTTGTGAAACCGAAACAGTAGGTGTCCTATGGAACATTGTCTGAAAGAAGCTATGAACATTTTAGAAATTTATTGGATACTTTCGCAAGATTTGTGTATGCAAAAAGGTTTGCTGGTGTGCTTGCCAGTAATAAGCTACCTGATCACGTAGAGAAACAATTGTACATCATTAATCTGAATCCCAGTCATAAATCTGCTAGCCACTGGATCTGTATTTACGTTGGTCAAGATGAGAACAGAGAATGTTTTGATCCATTAGGACTGCCTCCACGTAATCTCAGTATAAGAAAATCATCAAGGACTGTTCAATATAAACTTACCAGAACAAAAGTTTACTGCAAATACCGTATTCATCTCTCTCTGTAGACAATATTGTATATATCATACTTATTATCATTGTCGACATGTGTCCAAAAAAGTTCAGTTATATCTGTCCTCAAAGATTTTTTAAAAATTGTAAGTGTTATTAATCTATAATAGTGATTAAACACATTGATTATGTAGTCAAATAATTTACTACAGAGTTTAACTTAATGTTAAAATTAAAGATAGTGAAACATGCATTATATGTGTATAGAAAGTTGCAGCTCATGTGTTTTGAAATTAAATAGTCTGATTGGCCTAAGACTGAACATCTAACAATGAGTCGGAGCAAAATGATACTTGGTGTCAATGACCCACAGATGGAAATTTAAAAAAAACGTCTATATACTTCATACTGTTCTATGGAAGTATAGAAACATCTTTGTCAAACATAGGCAATTAGATGTATGTTGAAATCTGTATACAACCCTTAGTGACATTGCCCATGAAATACAGATAAATATATATAATTGAAAACAAAAACATAAGTTGTGATCTCATTCGTGTAATGCATAACAGCAAGTTTCTTAAAATCCTATGGACAATAAGGTTGTCATTAAAATAATAGTTTTAATATAATTAAATCTAGACATTGATGACGTAATCATATGTGGAAGTATAGTAATACCCTCCACCCTTGTCAAACTCATGTAAGATAAAACTATAAAGTATCGTGTGTAAAATGAAATATTTTTGTCAAGTTATACGGATAGCATAAAGTCAGACTAGTGAAACAGTGAATTTTAAATCATAGTATGGTATATAAATATACGTCTTCTTCTGGACTATTTACAAATAAATGGTCAGGAAATGTAATTAAGTACAGAACTAATGAATTAGTATTTTGTACTGACTGTATTAAATCTAGCCATGTTGATCCACAAGGAACTATAACGTCATGTCCACCTTCATGACGGGCTAACAACGTGACTCTAGCAACACACCCTCTCTGGTGACATCATTGCATGGCGCCATCGCCCTCTGGTTCCACTTCGTGAACACTTATGTAACTCTCAGTTGGAGTGATAATTTGCATATTACTCAATAAATATGTAACCCTCGGATGTCGCCAACCTTTGTCTAGTACATAACAGTTGAGTAATCCCAGTAATTATGTAACAGTTACATAACCCTCATACAGCATTTTTTTTATTTCTACTCTCTAAGAGACCTCTCACCGAGGCGGCATCCTTTGTACGTTATACAAGCGGGGTAACTACTCATGTGGGTAATCAATGTACTTTGAAAGATTTGATATTCTCACAAAAAGTATATTTTAATTTATTCTTGGTAAGATTACATCAGAATTTCACACTTTTTTAACAGTTAGAGAAACAAAAGACAAAAATTGAATAATTAGCACGGGTTGAATCTGTTCCTAAATACTACTATTACAAAGGAAGAATCACAAATATCTTTCTAAAAAACATATATTGAATAATTAGCACGGGTTGAATCTGTTCCTAAATACTACTATTACAAAGGAAGAATCACAAATATCTTTCTAAAAAACATATACCATCCATACATTCTTACATTCCTTTAATGGAAATGCCAACCTTAACCGATGTATACAGAAATGACAGCCTAAAAAAAAATTCGGAACTAGGTAGAAAAATGAGAATTATCATTTTTGTGGCCACTTTTCTGCCATAAGCAATACCAAGATCCACAGAATAAAGCATATAAAATACATGATTTTCATTTATTTTGGATGAATAACACACACAGTGAGTTAGAAGTAAGTTAAGACTTAAATTTCTACAACACCTATACTTGGCAAGAGTTTTATATTGCATCAGATCAGTAACTGTTGTGGTTTGACATCATTTCATTACTTTCAACATAAAGTTACTTTATGTCAGTCATTTATCTATTAAACTTACCTGACTTTTGTTTTTTTCTTCTTCTTTGTGTTCCTGTTTGTTTGTTTTTTTCTAGTATTTGGTGTTGGGTAGTTTCCAACTATTACAAAGTTCCATAATGGGATAATTTCTTCTTAGATTGTAATTTTTGGGGTTATTTATTTGTCTTATTTTCACCTTTACTTTACTACAAGTAATGTTTAACCCTTTCAGTACTGTTTGGTTTTCCCAGCATATGTTTGTGGAGGACTGATGGGATCTATATCTCCCATAAAAATATTTTGAACCTTGTTCTTCAGTCCTTTTGGTGTATCCTAGGTCATTCATACCTTCTTATACTGCTTCTGTTTACAAAAACAAAAGTCCTAACGAAATGGTTGAGGAGTAAACTTCCCAGTGATACGTTTCCTTTTTACTATTTCCTTTAGTGCAAGGGTGGTATCCCGGTGTGGAACTCTTTTTTTTCCCCCCCCTAAGCCTTTCTTGGTAAGACAGCTTTCATTTTAACAAAACCAGCATGGCTGCGCCAGCTTCTGATTGACCGATATTTTAATTGGCGTTACCAAGTGTTTGAAGTTGATGTAAGTACAGCTGCAGAAGTCCAAAAGCTAACCCTAAGCGAACGAGTAGGAGTCAAAGTGTTCATACTACAACTATTTACAGCATTCAACATGGTATGTATTTGATGTCAGAGATTTATAGACTATTCATTTTACCTTGGTTCATGGCAGAAAAGAGTTAATACAGATACAATATAGAGGGATACTGAAAATAACTGTCGGAGCCTGAGTCAGACTGACTTCTTCATTTCACAGACATATCTTGCATACAAATGCCTTTATAACGCATCTGATTTTTGTATAGAACAGGCTTTTATTTTACTGAAAGCTTGCCACATTTTGTGCAATTACACACAGTGAATTTGGAATTATAGTCAATATTTAAATGGTATGATGTTATTGGCACAATCTAGGACTAAAAACTGGAATGGTTGGCACGTCTGTTTTAACGATCGCAAGAAATGATGTAAAACAATTTATAAAATATATTTTATATAATTCAAAATGCTTTTTACCTTTATAAAAAAATATACTTGTGTGTATAGTTAAGTTTCTATTATGTAGTTCCCGAACAACATTTTGTACGAAAAAAAAATATTTGTACCTTTTCAAACCATGAATGATATGCTATCTTTCAAACAGCCGTTTAGTTGAGGCTACATGTTTTAATTGTTTAACAACTGGAGAACTTTGCATGAAGGATAATTTTATTAATTTGAAACTGAGGAAACCTTCTCACTTCTCAATGTACAAACATTTTACAAAATGTAGAATTTTCCCAAACTAAGACTGTCACGAAGTAAAATCATACGTTGGCTACAAAAATTAATTACAATTCAAGTACAATTTAAGAAACAAAATTATTTAATCTTTAATTCAGCCACAAATGTTAGCAGGTTATTAACAGTACAGCAGGTCACAGAGAAACAAGTTTTTACCAGACAAATAAAACATTCAAAAGCAAGTTACCAAACGACGATCTTAGAGTTCGTAACCGTATTCTTCAATCCAAACGACGATCTTAGAGTTTGTAACCATATTCTTCAATCCATTTTAATCCCTCACGTGTTGACTCTGGAAAATAAAGTAGACTCAGAGATGACTTCTTCTACGATACACATCTAGAGTACTATTAGAATTCTGGTTAAAACTTTCAAGCCAATTATTCAGATCACGACTAACAAGTAACTTGGACACAATGTTTAGTTAATACTGTGAAATAGGGTAAAATATCACATATTGAGGAATGTCATTTAAGCAGTAAACGAGAATAAAATTTTAAACATGCAAAATAAATTTACAATTCTTGTTGTATAATTTGTGTAATATTCTACGAAAAAAAATTTCACTCTTCCAATGTTGAAACAATGATTTAAAATATTAGAGTTGTATTTAAATTCACCAAAGTATAAAAATCTATGCAGACTCAAAAACAGGTGTATAACATCATAAATCTATAGAATATTTGAAAATTTGGGGCATAAATTTTGATTGTGTAATAAATAATAACAGTGTAAAAACTGCTACTTCAGCATTTATATACATTTGTATGTGTTCCGTCTGTGTTATATCATCTACACATACAATAGATGAACTTGAATTGTTTAAAAACTGAATTTTATTACAGCAACTTCTCATTATACAATCCTGCTTTATTGAAAAACTGATACTGATTTTGGAAAGTCTTTAATGACACAGTTCTGCTTTATATAAAAACTGATACTAATTTTGGAAAGTCTTTAATGACACAGTTCTGCTCTATATAAAAACTGATACTGATTTTGGAAAGTCTTTAATGACACATTCCTGCTTTATATAAAAACTGATACTGATTTTGGAAAGTCTTTAGTGACTCAGTTCTGCTCTATATAAAAACTGATACTGATTTTGAAAAGTCTTAAGATTGAAACAACCACTTCCCAATAAACTACATTTTATGTCTAAAATTATAGAAGTAACTTGAACAGGTTTTTCAAATCTGCTTTCATCTATTTTTACACAATCTTAGACGAGTTTGAAAACTTTAAATAGTGTCATTTCTATCCATGTCAGAACTTCTGGATTGCATTGTCTACACAGTTTTCATAATAATTTCTAGTTTTCATGTAGTTAGCAGATTATTTACTTCTTGTAAATAACAACAGTTTTGGTATCTACTCATTCCGAAGCTAAAAATTAAGCAATTTTTTTTCTTTCTATTTTCATGTTGAAAGCTTTTACTGGTTACACATTTTATTTTTCACAGAGAAATGACAAAAACATATCTACTATTACTCAAACTTTGATTCCTTAACATTAGATATAATATTAAACTCTCTACTACTCTAGTCTTCTATTTTTATAGCTATTCAAACCTGAATTGATTGTCCAGCTTCAAAATATTACCAAAAAAATCTGTCCCCCTCTAACCTTTTGGAGTGTATTCCAGACCAATCCACCCATCGTATCGTAGTTCATCCAACAGACTGAATACATATTGGTAGTTAATTTCTCCAGGAGCAGATGGTTCATCTCGATTTGGTGCTTGAGAAACCTGAATATGTCCTACAAATGGATAATACTCATATAAGTTACAAGTGATTTCAATCTTATAAACACTTAACCTTCTTCAGTAGTTAGCCCTTCCAAGAGCACATGGTTCATCTCGATTTGGTGAAACACAAATATTCATTATATATATGTACGTATGAAGAAAAAACTTTCCTGTACCTTTTACGCCAACGAGACTGGCACCAATACTTAAAAATTGATGTTAGGGTTATCAACATAATTTTAAGATGCAAAAAAAAAAGTGTTACATTTTCAAGCAAATTTCAATATACAATAAAACTCGGATAATAACGTGTGGTAAAACATTAGATTGGTTAAGAATATCTAGGATTGAAGTGTACAGTTAAGGACATTTAATATATTGTGAAATACACCACATTTAATAAAAAAAAAAATCTTATATCAAGCTACAGAGGTAGATTTATTATAAAAATATTGTGCGTCGTTCGATTTTAAGAGAAATTTGATGACTAGCAATGGAGAATTTTATTCATTATTACACAAACGTTAACAATTTTGGCAGTAAAATTATAAAAAAAAAAACCTTTATTCTCAGAAAATAATAATACTAAAGAATTTTATCTCGGCCATTGTGGCTTCATCGGGGCCAGTAGTGCAAGGAAACAAGAAACATTAACAAGAATAGTTAATTTTTTTGGTTATCTATGAAAATAAGAGATAGTATGATTATTAAAATAAAAGATATTCAAGACTTCTACAAAAATTGTAAAACAAAGTCACCCACCTACATACTGTAGAAGTTCCCTTATGTTGTTTGTAAGATTGCCACATATCATTTGTAGGTGGAAGATATCCTTGAGAAAATGAAATATATTAATTACACTGTCTGAATTAAAAGCCTGATGACTTCTATATTCAATACATGTGTTTTACTACATTATAAATATTACATTCAATTAAAACATCTAGAAAAATGTAAGACAAAAATCATTTAGGTAATTATCAATAAATTCTGATCAAAACAAGTTACCCACAGTGACCAGAGCTAAAGATCAAATCAATAACTAATGTAACTGATTTAATATACTGGTCTAACCAAGGCAAGGTCATAAAACTAAAAATTTGTAGTGCCTACAAACAAAAATATCGGTTCTCGAACAAAATTTGTTTTTATACATCCTGATTTCACAAAATACAGGTTTATAAGTTTTATTCTACGTTCACCAACGTAATGTTGAAATTCTACAAACTTTGAGAAATGTTCATCTACAAAACACGATAAAACAGTGACTGAACAGGTACACTTCCTGAAACAGTAACTCACTTCTAAAGAGATACAGATAGTGGGAGGAGACATGGGTGGTTAGTACCTAAAGCATTTAAATTCCCCAAAACTTATAAACTATGAAAAACAAAAGTATAGCTTATTTCATATATATATATAGGCTACCTTTTAAAATAAATACTTCCTAAATATATTTACAACATTCTTACAAAACCTGTGGTATGGAATGTATCAAATGTTTTTTTTAAACACTATGTACCAAAGATTCCAACTTCCAAAATTGACTAATCAGATACATGTATTTAATGCTTTCACGGTTTACTACTGATCTAACGTTTCCGTGATGCTAACAATACTACTACTTGGTGAAATTACTTGTTATGAATTATTCTTACCAGTTGAAGCTTCAAAAAGGGACTGTTGATCTTTTTGATGTAACTTACAGCTGGAAAAGAAGTTCAGAAATTCTGTATCGTTAATAATATCTCATGTACGGTGGTAAGATAATCAGCTTACTAACGACATAACACTTAATCTATATGGTAATTTTTTCATAACCACCAATTAAGGTTCAACACAAGCTAATCTTCTAGTTTTCAAAACCCATAATATGTTTTTTTAAGACAAGTAGCTTTTTTTTTTCATTCTTTCAAATTCTTAACTCAGGTAAGCAATTGTTAAGAAGAAACTTTCACAAGTTATCATGCCAAGTCTTTTTAAGGTCACAGCAAGCAACCAAAAGAATGCATAAAAATATACCATATTTTCATGCAAGTCTTTTTCCCTGTTATTGTAATTTTGCTTGCGAGTGTCTTACTCTTGTAACTTGCTTGCGAGTGTCTTACTCTTGTAACTTGCTTGCGAGTGTCTTACTCTTGTAACTTGTTTGCGAGTGTCTTACTCTTGTAACTTGTTTGCGAGTGTCTTACTCTTGTAACTTGTTTGCGAGTGTCTTACTCTTGTAACTTGTTTGCGAGTGTCTTACTCTTGTAACTTGTTTGCGAGTGTGTTACTCTTGTAACTTGTTTGCGAGTGTCTTACTCTTGTAACTTGTTTGCGAGTGTCTTACTCTTGTAACTTGTTTGCGAGTGTCTTACTCTTGTAACTTGTTTGCGAGTGTCTTACTCTTGTAACTTGTTTGCGAGTGTCTTACTCTTGTAACTTGTTTGCGAGTGTCTTACTCTTGTAACTTGTTTGCGAGTATATTACTCTTGTAATTTGTTTGTGAGTATATTACTATTGTAATTTTTGTTTGTGAATATTAAGTGTGAAATCCAGCACTTGTATAATCCATGCCTCTTAATTAATAACAAGTCAACAAAGTGTGATTTATCTATTTTACATACTTTACATAACAGCTTCTCAACCTTCAAACTGCCAACTTTTTACACTATTCAATACCAATGGAGTCTACACATTACGTCATAAACAGTAAATTTCAATATTACAATACTCAGTGTAAAGGGCTGCCCACGGAAATTTGGTGGAATCACTCATTTTCAATAGAAATATCTTGGGACCTCTAGCAACAGCATAACATATGGCCAAAAATATAGTTAACAGTGAGGGTACCCAAATGACGAAATAATACATTTTAATCCATACAAGTAAAAGCATAAGAAAATTGTATCTAATTAGTTGTACTCATTACCAGGTTGATTTTTAGTTTTGCTCAAAGCAGGTAGTTTGCTCTGATCATAGTTAATATTATTAGCATTTGATGGACAATACGAGGTCTCTTGACCCATCTTGGCTCTCCCATTCATTTCACCAAACAACTATCTGCCTCTACCCAAGCCCTGATTTCCAAAGTTCTAATCAAGCCCTCTCTTATAATTCTCCAAATCACCCCGTTTTTAAGTATAAAATTGATTAATTTGCTTCTACCTTGCCAAGTTTTAAATACATGTCCTGTAGCCCTACCACCCTCACCATTACACATCAAAAAGATTATTCATCAATCTCATGTATTCTCTCTTTAAATTTAGATTCCTATTAATCTTTAGTTTCTTAAAAGAAAATAATTTAGGAACCTTAAAATGTCCTCGTATGACAGTCCCTCTTTCGAATCCTTTCCAACAACTCAATGTCTTTCTCAAAGTGAGAAACCCAAGAATGAGCACAATATACCAAATGAAGCCTAACCAGAGATTTGTACAAAAAACATTTATAACCTTCTGTAGATACAACCTAATATCCTCTTTGCTTTCCCACTGGCAACAACACGCTGCTTGTAAGGCTTAAGAAAGTTATCGACCAAAACACGGCATTATTTTTCTTCAATCACGCTATTAAGTTGATTTCCACGATGCAAGGTGGTACTTACAGTTTAAATTAAGGCATCCCACATGCATTAACTTGTACTTAGTATAACTAAATACTAGTGATAGTGATTGGTGGTGTTTTTGTATCATATGTTATTATGGTCCCTGTAATTATAAGCTCAGCATTTGATCTACAACTCCATAATTTGATCACATTTGATTAATTGATTAGTACAGTGTATCTCAAACCATGGTATGTACAAGCAGAAAAAGAAATATTTTGATTACTTGGATATTTGGAATAATGAAAAATAGTAATAGTTGGAAACACTAATATAAAGAGTTGATTATTTTTGTGGCAATTGATATAACTGAAACTTTGATTAATCAATTGTTGGAATAATCGTATAAAGAAATAACCAGAAACATTGGGACTGGAACATATATGGTCTCTAAGTGTTTTTCTGTTCAATACAGCTGGTTCATGTATGAATTCTTGCTTTTAAAATTTCTGCACAAGGTGTTGGATCGTAAATTTTCATGGTCATGTAGTCGATTGACATTCCCCCTATATGTCTTTGCATGGTAATGTTGTCTACTGACATTCCCCCTATATGTCTTTGCATGGTAATGTTGTCCATTGACATTCCCCCTATATGTCGTTGCATGGTAATGTTGTCCATTGACATTCCCCCTATATGTGTTGCATGGTAATGTTGTCCATTGACATTCCCCCTATATGTCGTTGCATGGTAATGTTGTCCATTGACATTCCCCCTACATGTCGTTGCATGGTAATGTTGTCCATTGACATCCCCCTACATGTCGTTGCATGGTAATGTTGTCCATTGACATCCCCCTACATGTCGTTGCATGGTAATGTTGTCCATTGACATCCCCCCTATATGTCATTGCATGGTAATGTTGTCCATTGACATTCCCCCTATATGTCATTGCATGGTAATGTTGTCCATTGACATTCCCCCTACTATGTCATTGCATGGTAATGTTGTCCATTGACATTCCCCCTATATGTTGTTGCCATACAGTAATTCAATTATTCCTGACTTCTATGCATCAGTTTTCCTCAATATGTCAGAGATTCCTGTACAAGCACTGCCAGAGCTAGGTGAAAGTCCAGATTATTTCATGGATTCACTAGATGGCATTGACTCTGATGAGTTGACCCAGTGAACAGAAAAAACTTTTAAGAGGTCATATATATTTACCAGCTGAAGCGAATAGATTAACTGATTATAATTGTAATTAATCAATCAGTTTACATGACACTAATTAATGTAATCACTGCTCGTATGTAAACAATTACAGTGATTAAATTGCCAAGCCCTTACCTGTGGCCGAGAAAGTTAAGAACCTACCAGCAATTTCACGAATAAATATATATTTTTTTTAATGTACGATGGATCCACATCGGTCAGTATTTCTAGTGCTGTTCAAAATGTAGCATTGGTCAAGATACAAAAGCATTAAAATCAACATTTCAAAAAGCCAAATTTTCCTCTGACATAAAACAGAAAAGTCACACTTTAAATCCACGGCTGGTGACCCATCTCAAGAATAATTATGGAAACTACTGAAGTGTGAGGTAAACTATTAATAAAAACATCATGCAGCAGTACTATACAGTTTGAAATTCAATAATACTTAACTTTTTTTACCCAACACACACACAACAAGTACAGAAAAAAAAAAGGATTTTACTTTCAATAAAACTGAATCAATACCAATATAATGTAGATATACAATTCATTAACACCGAGTGATTAATTTTATTTTATTAAAATGAAACATTCTCGTTTCATTAAATGCTGTCCTTAATTTATGTTGTGGACATCACTAACAAGAATGATTAATAAAGTTGAAAATACTGCAGAAACAATCTTCGGTTATTAAAACCCAAATAAGACTGAGGAACACAAACAGTATAGTTTTGGTTGTTTGATTAAACAGCTTTGAAAAATTGCTACGTGATTTTTTTCTTTCTCTTTTTCAATCATAGTTGTTTTATTTTTACACGTTTCCATTGCAAATATTCCAAACTTACAAACAGTGGCAAGAAAGTCTTAATTTTTTTCCACAGCATGTTGTTGTTGGTGCTATTTATACCATTAAGTTTGTTGTCCAATGAGAAATTATCTAAATTTTTACAATGGCATTACTATGATGTCAGATTAAGATGGTGGACTCTGGGCCTGCATGCAAACAAATGAAATTGTTTCACTTTTAAAGCAGCCAATATGGAACCCAGTAACTGAAATTATACCTTTCAGTCTTACCTATTTAAGGGGAAGAAATACCCCCAACGTAGCATAGGAATATTACAGGGAACATGCATACGACTGACACAAATTTTGGAATCTAATATGGCAACCCACAATTTGAAAAAATATTGTGTAAATTCAAAGACAAAAAAATATTAAAATGATCAATATTTCCATATTTGGTAAGTAGCCAGTTCTTTCTCCCAAATAATCTAAAAATTCATTTAGATTTCCAAACTTTTCCTGCGGAAATCCTTCATACCAGGGATATCGGGTAAATAATCAGTTACGTTAAAAAAAAAAATAA
>NW_013671686.1:21949-24154 GCF_000517525.1 Limulus polyphemus
GGTAAGTAGCCAGTTCTTTCTCCCAAATAATCTAAAAATTCATTTAGATTTCCAAACTTTTCCTGCGGAAATCCTTCATACCAGGGACATCGGGTAAATAAAATAATCAGTTATGTTAAAAAAATAAATAAACATTTCTAACAACACTCTGACACTACTGAACTAACCGATTTAATAAGTTAACTTGTCATCTTTACTGTTTAACTGGGTTATCATTTATACAAGAACAGCAGTGAAACCTTATTTAAAAATTTGTTTAAAATATTTACCTTGGTCAAAACTTGTCAGAAAATAATTTGGTTTCAGAAGTTGTGTTATAGGTTCAATTACAAATGTAATACCTTCCTAGGGAGCATAAAAAAATATATATATATATTTTAATCTGGAAAATTTTAGCAAAGTTAATATGTTTCAACAAGTTACTCTATGACTGTTACATAGATTTATCTAAATAATACTGATATAACTAACACTTTATCTCTACAAGTAAATTAATAACTATACCTTACTTACTTATTGTGCTTAATATCTAGTGTTGAGTAATAATCATAGATGACTCTGACGAACGTAACATAAACACTTGATAACAGTTTCACATAAAGTCAGTCTATTTCACAGTCCGAATAACCACAAACTGACTAATCTTTCGCATCCATACACATGTCTAACAAACGTCTACATACTCTCTTACAGATCTGTATATCTACTAAGTCATTTTAATTCTCGACCAGTAGGGGAAAATATTTCTATTGTAGGTGGTAGGGTGGGTCAAAATGACCCATGTGTAATAAATTTCAAAAGTATAATCTTTATAATATGGTAAGGTGAGAATGACCCACAAATGATTACAACAGTAAGAAACAGATCTGTGACACCACATACCCTCTGCTCAACACTTAAGAACTGATTTAAGATAGGATACAGAAAATATTAGGTTGAAATCAACGTGGGTCATTCTGACCTCACCCTATCAGTTGAGAGTTAAGCTAAACTTTTATTTAAACTGCTAACAACCAGTCAAGAACTCCTTTTATATTTTATCGTCTCTACTCGCATAGATTTGAAATTTAAGTGTGACACACACACACACACACCTGTTTAGAGAATGAAGTGGTACACAAGCAGCAACACAAAATTAATTTTATGTGATTTGAATTCCTGTTATTACGATAACATTTACACCAACTCAACAAAATGTAACTTAGGTTAAAGTTTCTCACGGCTGTCAAGTATTGACATTATGGTATAGCTTGTTGTATTATTAGCAAAGTATTTAATCAACAATATAACAGTACAGTCACCTGTGAATATAGATCCAACACTTTCACCAAGTTCTCAATATACACTTCCTCAACATTACTATCTTTGATATATCTTGATTGATTTCCAGCCATGATGTGGATCCTTCAGACAAAAAAGTAACAAAACATTAGACTATAGAAGTAGTTTAATCCAAATTACAAACCAAGTAAATAAAACCATGACTACATTAAGTAATATCACGGAATTGAGGAGAAAAACAAAGACAACTTTAAATTTCACAAATACTTCATTTATAACATGGTTTATGTAGCTGGTTTAACATGAGCTACAAAATATATAACACACAACGAACAAAGAAATCTACAGACCGGCCTTCTTCTACAAAAACAATCTAGGAAAAATGTTGTGTAACAACAAAGACAAACTCAAAAAGTACAACAACAGTGGTGTTTACCAATTAATGTGTCAAGACCACAACAGTGTTTGTGTGCGCGTGTGTGTTTCCATAGAAATAAGATTTAAAGAACATTCAAGAAGTTCAGGAAAATAGATTCAACCTTCGCATCCCACCTTAATGAAACTAAACCATTATGGTGTCTGGCTCACAGACACACCTCCAATGAAATAATAGACCATTCCAAGCTTGTACTTGAAAACTAAACACCAATTGGAATAAATAGAGTTGTCTAAACATTTGTTTAACAACAAGTACAAGCTTGGAATGGTCTATTATTTCATTGGAGGTGTGTCTGTGAGCCAGACTAGTTTCGGAGCACTTAAATACACCAGTTCGATTTTCGATATCTCGCTACTATAAAGGCTTGGTTTGGTCTGATATTTCATTGGTGGTAGTGTCCAGGGTCACTGATGAGGAGTGGAATTCTCCGAAACTAGTCTGGTTCACAGACACACCCCCAATGAAAGAATAGACCATTCCAAGCT
>NW_013671686.1:25127-32831 GCF_000517525.1 Limulus polyphemus
CACTGATGAGGAGTGGAATTCTCCGAAACTAGTCTGGTTCACAGACACACCCCCAATGAAAGAATAGACCATTCCAAGCTGTTACTTGTAGTTAAACAAATGTTTAAACAACTCTATTTAATTATGTACCAGCTGCCCAGTGTCAGCTAACAATACGAAGAATTAAACTGTGGCAAAATGCTACAAGTTCTTCAAATACCTATAGAATGATAGGTTTCTTTTTTGTGAGTGTAAAACACGTAAATACACCAGGTTGATAAACACCAATTTGATCTCGAAAAAAAAACTGCAACAATTTACATACCTGTGAAATAGTTAAAAAACTTAACAGGCTGGAAATTTTAGAAATAAATAATATCCAGAAATAAAAGAAATCCAGAAAAAATTCTAAGTGACCAAACCAACCTGTCTCAAGGTGAATGTCAAGGTTGCTTCCTGTTCTTTGGTTAAACCTGTTTACAAACCATTCCAGTCTGTACCCGATGGTGATTTTACTGGTGAAACCATGGTTGTTAATAAACAAAGTATTTCTGAAACGTAAAATTGTTTTTCTCAATTCTGTAATTACGGGGTTTCACCAAGTACCGACAGTTTCGATTATTGATTATATTAAGCAACATCACTTTAATTACAGAGCAGGTACACTAGAAAGACAATTTTTTACATCCTTCTTCAACATACCTTCCAGTGTTTAATAAGTTACTTCCTAGAGTTGGGTGTCAAAAGACTTACATTTTACAACCTAATGCCTTAGCATACGTCATACTCAAATCCATAGAACTGATGAATTCAGCTTCATAGTGTGGTTTGGAAGCAAAGCCAAAGTCTCCTGCTTCAATATTACCTGTAGATGCAATTGAAAGAAAATATTGATTTTTATACACAAATAAATATGCTGTTTATACTTCTCGCCATTACTGACAGGACCAAAAACATTCTGATTTTGAGACAATTAAATATTCTCTTTTCCAAAAATAACTAGCTTGAGAAATTTCATAAAAATCATTTATTTTCTACAAACACTGTATTTTTTGAAAATGTTTTAAATTTCTGAATTGAAAACAATAGAAATTTCAAAATGGTAGAAAAAAAAAAGAGGATTTGTCTATAAACATTAACAAGCAGTTAGTTAATTGAAAAAGTTTACATATATTTCACAAATCACATTGAAACTGTTATATTATAATAAATAATTAGTAATCAAATAAATAAAAATCACGATCAACAAGTAAGTGAATGCCAATAAAGTTCTAATAAGTAAAACACACACTGCACAGTAACTGTAAGAAAGCTTTTAAATGTACAAATAGTGCAAAAGTAAGGTTCAAAAATCCCCCCAAAACAAAAACAGGTTATACACAAGCATCTTCTACTCCTATTACCTTAAAACCAAAGTCCTTGTTGAGTTCATTTGAAAATTAACCAAAGACATATTTAGAATTGGTAATAGAAGGAATTCTTTACATAAACGGTTATGGTTGTCTGAAATGAACTGTCCAGCCATACTGTTGAAGCTGAGTCTTCGAGATCCTCTAAGAACTAGCTTTACGAGATTTTTTGGATCAACAAACAAATGATCAAGATCGGCCAAATGGCCTTTGCTCATTTCCAATCTTTCTTATGTTCTTATTTTAGTCTTAATTCAGTCCATAATTGAGGTTATCCTTGGCTTTTTGGACTTCACTGAACTGGTTGGTAACTTCCCAAAAACTTGGTGAACATAACCCTACTTATTCAGTACTTCTTTTTCCAAACTTCTCACTTGTACTTCTTGCAGTGGTACAAGACAAGTTGAAATTAGACTTCTCTGTAGACATACTTTTCTCTTCCTGATTTCTGTCACTATTATTATCCACGGCCGAGTGGCTCATAGAATGGCTATGTTTTTTTGTGTTCTTCAAGCACAAACTTTTAGCTCATAGCTCCATCATGACTCTTGACTGATTTGAGATCTAATTACAGTCTTTGACTCAGGAGGCCAAACCTTTTCGAGTGATGTATTTGACCACACCCAAGGTCTCATTATATTTTAATCCTGCCTATAAGAATTTCAATTTGAAGGTAGGCTGGTAGAGATCCTGATGAGTAGTAAAATTGAATTGGGTATACGAGCACCCCATGTTTGGTATTGCTGGGGCAGAAAATATAGCTAATAAAAAGGGAAACAAAAGTCTCATAGATTTACTCTCATCCTGCCTAAAAGAATTTCAAATGCCATGGCTATTAAGGATTCCCTCTTGTTTTCTTAAGATTTCTCGCCAACTTTCATCAATTTTCTGGTTGCTTGGATTCTTGCTTTTGAAGTGGCTGTCCAAGTTTTCACTGATAAGACATGTAAGAATTGTGGCTCAGTTTTCAGAACAGTTTGGTTACTTAGTTGTACTGAGAATCATTTGACGTTCCATTCATCTTTCATATGATGGTTAAGATGAACCTTTTTGCCATTGTTTTCATAATGCAGACAGTGGTTACAAACAATACGAAAACATTGTTCAGGAATCACCCTCTTGTATACTCATGTTATCATTGACTGCAATTTTCTTGAAATGTCAAGTAAAATTCCACAACATTCATTCATAGTGTGGTAGGAAGAAAGATATTCTTTAAATAGGCTGTATGGACAGTGGGAAAGGATTAATGACATAAATGAGAATTAACACAATGAAAATCGCCATCTGGTGGTGAATTATAAAATAAAATAATAAGTTCTTTTATACTCTTTATATATACATACACAAAATTCCCAATATGGAAAATTATATATTGAAAGCTTCCAAAACTGTAACATAACTGTTTAAATATCACAAGTGAGGTACGTACTTTAGGGCTTAGTGTTAAGGTCTTTGCTCTTTCTTTATTTACATCAACAACATAAAGGAATGATCAATAAATTACTGAAGCTTGCTGATGATATTAAGGCCTTAGGTGCTGCTGGCTGCCAGGAAGAGAATGCTGCTTTACAAAAAGATTTGGTGATTTGGTGAATAAATGGCAGATGGCTTTTAGTTATTATAAATGCCAAGTAACACATGTGGGTTGTCATCATTTTAATTATAAGTATAGTTTTGATGGGAATAGCCCTGAATGTAATGGAAGAAAAAAGATCTTGTGTTTTGGTTGATCAGTCTGTTCTGATATCCAAGGAATGTGATGTTGATAGTAGTTTGTTTCAACAGAAATACTGAATATAACTCGGAGGTTATAATTTCATTATAAATGTCACTGGTTAGGCCACATTTGGAGTATTGTATTCAGTTTCAGGCTCCTTTTTTTAAGAAGGACACTGAATTGTTAGAAAGGTTCAGAGGAGAGCTACTAGGATGATATCTGGGATTGAAAGGTTGTCATACAAAGACAGGTTTCAACATGTGATATTATTTCCTCTTGAAAAAAAAAGGAGTTAGAAGGGATCTGATTGAGGAGTTTAAAGGAATTTAGTATTGATGCATGATCCTTTTTCATACTTAATGGTGAAAATGGTAGGACTACAAGATAAAAATACAACTTTTGAAAAGGTAGGTGTCCTCTTCAGTTGTTTTATTTTTCCAATAGAGTAGTTGGCCTTTGGAGTGGGTTGCCTTCACATGTGGTGGATGCTATAAATTTAAGGAAGTTTTAAAGCTTCATAAATATTTGAATGATAAGGGCTAGCTTTGAATTGTTTTTTTTATTTGTTTCTTAATGATTAGTTTGTGGGATGGCCAAGATGGACCAAAAAGTATTTTGCTCTCCTTACATGTTACATGACGTTACAAAAAAAAATTAAGCAGACGTAGAAAAAAGATATTTTGCCGTCTTCCAATTAATTTTCAAAATTCCAATCTATGCGTTATTTAAATAAAATAATTTGTGCATTTTGTACAAGAAAAACAACAAAAAATATACCAAATAATTGGAATATGAGCAAATAAATTAGTTAGACCAATCTCCCCTACTTAAGAATAAAATAAAAAATTAATGTTTCCAAACCTGGAGCAGAATTTATCAAAACTTGTGTTATTCCTGCTTTTGACCTTGCTGCCGAGATGTCCTCTAACGGGTAATTATACAAAAACTGACTTTCTACAGCGTTAAAACCCATGTTTTTAGCAGCCTCATATCTGTCCACTAAACTATCATACTCTTTAAACATAGTAGATATATTTGCTGCAAATTTCAACGGCATTTTGATTTTTCCTTAAAGTAGTTTATCACGTACTAATAATGCAAAACAGCGTAAGGTTTGTTTCAAAAGGTATACAGACCGTGATGATAGCCCCACTACTATACAACTTGTTTCTTCGATTTCTGTCCTGCTTTCTCCCCCTCTCTTAAATAAACAAAACCACTCTGTCTTATTACTCTCAGGGCCAGTAGACACGAAAAATTTCGCACCATCTGGAGAAGAACTTTCAAGGAAAGGAAGTTAAATCATTTATTGCAATATAATCAAATAAAATAGTGAGCTCATCTAATTAAATTAAATAAACATATTTGTTAAAAAAACTATCCATAATAATTTCGTGATTATAACTTTATATAAGCTATTCTTATCTGGGATAAATTGTGAGTTTCATATTAAGTGAGTAAATGAAAAAAAAAAAGATGAAGGGAAGAATCTTTTAAAGGTAAAGAAACGTTTTAGAAAAAAAAATCTATAGTCATTTCTTCATTTATGTAACAAGCACCCCTAGTGAATGGTCCATGAATCAGTTAGTCTGTTTTTTATTTTAGTGAACAACTAAAATGAAAAACACACTAACTTATTCATTCAACCATCTAGAAACAAGTTACCACCTTCTTGACGATATTTTTTTATGCTCATTAAACTTTGTGTTTGTACTCTAACCTCGAATTCACAATAACATCTGACACAGAATTCTCTAGAGCGTTCTAGGCCTATATCATTAAAGTTTTCTATAATAACGTCATCATTACAACTCACAGCTCCGTCTAACAAACAAATAAATTATAGCTACACATATATGTATCTTATACACTTGTGTTACCTTTCGCACATATTATTTAACTTTGTACAAGTAAGTTAGAGTGGTACAGTTAACGTCATTTGTAAACCTGGCCTGAAAGTTACCACAAAGTTCAAGCTTGTAAAAACATTAAGGAAGTGATAAATCTATTTGCATAGCTGTGAACACTGCCTCTTCAATGGAGCACTGATATCGCTATTGCTACAGCAAGAGAACTACAGGTGCGCTACTGTTGTCATTACATATTTATAAATATAGTGCCTCTATCGCTAACACTACTTTTGAAACTGACATTTTTCATGATAATTGTTTTGTGTGTGAATGGATAATCTAAGAATGAAGAACACAAATTTATTGGTAATGGTAATACTTTATTGCTACAATAACATAATACAGACTTCTCAGAACAGCCTATCCATATTTGTGAATGATGAGAGGAGAGCAGCTAACAATCATACAGCTTTGATACAATCAACGACAGTACCTAAAGAACACAACATAAAAAAATGAATATGATGACAGTAATAATAATAAATGAGCTAATATGAAATAATAGATCCCTAATATTAGACGATATTATGTCCCTTATTATATGTTCAATTTTATTACTGTCTTAATTTGGTATTTAATTTCAGTAGCATCGGCTTCTTGAAATTGTTATCCGTCAATCTATCTCTTTTGGGCCTCAAAATGTCTTTCTCTGTTGAGAAAATGCGTTCTTCAGCTGCACTCGATGGAATGGACGTATTGAAGTAAATGAAGAGAGATTTAAAAGCTGGTGAAGGGAAAAAGTTTGATTTTATATCTTTGAAGTAGATGGTGCTTTACTCAGGAACAGTGTTATTTGATCATTGCTATTTTGGGACGAATTACTTGCAAATTTAGCTTGTTTTTTAAAGCACACAAATAAGTCTTCTTCATCACTTATATCGGCATTTGCTGAACTTTCATTACCACCGTCTTCCATCTTTTCTGAGAGTGTTTTAAACATCATTCGTTTTACAGTTTCTTTCCTAGTATTTGACCTAATCCAGATAATTTTAAACCATGGGTGAAAAGCGACTGGGAGAATGTGATCCTCATTGACAAAGGCAGCTTAAAGCTCTTCTCAATTCCTGAAATCAAAGCATTCACAAGTGACTTGCAAGTTTGGAGTGGTTTACCACAAAGATCTTTCAGTTTTGTCAAACATGTGGTAGGAGTTGGCACTGTAAATATTCTTTTTGGGCAAACACACAACTTACTCTGCAACAAAACACTTTGTGATTGGGATCCACTTGCACTTTCACTTTCAACAGATTCAAAATAGCCTTATATGTAAGGACAAGGATGGCTGCTTCCACGATTAGACTTACTGTTAAAAGCTTCTGTAACAGAAACATCGTCTTTATTTGCAGATTCCATTCGATAAAAGTAGCTCATGTTGGTTTGACGGGATGATGAATGGAAATAAGGAGAAATAACATCTGGTTGTCATAGAGAACAAGTTCAATCCTGACACAAGTTTAAGACAGGAACTGCATGATATAACACGTTTGATTGTTTTTCGTCAACAAATTGCAGTGTAAATAAATTATATACAATATATTATACAAAATACAATATACTAAATTATATAATACTATCATATATTATAACAAATATATAATAATATAGATATATATTATTTATTATTTTATTAATAATGATAATATACAAAATAATATTATTGTATATATTATAAATCACTAATTATCCGACATGAAATATGAAATACCTGGTTCATATGAATATCTTATATTATTGTTACGTCTCTGGTCGTTAGTTTGTTTTTCGTATAATTTCTTTCCGATGAAACTTTAGCGACACAAGTCCTTTCTTAAATAAAACTGGTTTATTCTTTCTGAATACAACTTTGCAATACACTTAATTTCCACAGCCACGCTATAACAAACGCTATAATTCGCAAAGAACGACTCACGCGCTTGACTCAACTGTCCGTATCTATCTCTGTCTGCTATTCAATTACACTACATTACATTGTTGCCGTCACTTCATACCGGTCTTATATATACAAGAATACTGCATATCTAGTAACCTCTCGAGGCTTCAGGAAGGGACATGAATGTTCTAGAAGTTCATGACGTGCTACTAGCGTCACGTAACTTCCGCTGTCGTAACATTATCAATTAAAACGTTTTTACCAAGAAAAACTTCTACTAGAATTGTCCTGGTCAATAATTTAATAAAAGTATTTAACAATACTTCTAAAATAAATAAATAAACCTTCTAAATTAATATTATGTTCAACTGAACATATAAACAGTAAATATTAAGCAAATACAAAAAAACGCTTTATATATATTTCGTAGCATTGCGTCAAGGACAGCCGGCAAGACAATGGCTGCAGATCGAATCAGCTGAATATGTCAGGACTCAAGTAGCAGAGGCGAAACAATATATATTAAATATAATAATCATATACATGCAAAACCATATACTTATATATAAATAAATATAATTTATATTTTCTATTAAAAATGTAGCGAGGAGCGCTTTGCATAGACGAGAAATCGCTATGAATTTTGAAATATAACGTCGATCCATTAGTCGCGTGAACTATTTATAGGGGTGATACACACAGCTTTGCATGTTTGTTATTATTTACATTGACTGAATTTTGGATTACTTTCACTAGATAATTTAAAAGAACAGTGTTATAATAATAAACATATAACTTTCATAAATCATGTTTCTA
>NW_013671686.1:33699-36000 GCF_000517525.1 Limulus polyphemus
GGAACGGGATATTTCTGGAAAATAGGTGGCGTGACACTAGTCACGTGACCTCGCTGACGCAACAATATGTTTGCATAGTAATGAATAAATTTTTTGCTGATGTGCTTCTTGGTACACGGAATGCTGTTGTTAATATTTTATTTTATATGGTAAGTAGTATATTTTTAATTCTGTTTTGTGAAATATTGTATCAGGCTGGGCATGCGTATTCCAGCACGGGTCTGACGTATGTTGTGTTTTTTGCAGAAATACCTTTGTTTTGTTCCTGACACACTTCTAACATAATTTACGCGGAAAGCGAAAACACTCCACAAGTTTGAATCGACCGCCAGTAACGAGGTGTGCTGACATCTGGGAGCATGAGTGGGAACCACAAATATAAACAATCCCTCGGCTGGGGCTCCAGCCAGCAGAAGGCGTGAGGTATTCACGTACAGAGATATTAGTTGATTATCGTATTTCTCTTTTTTTTTTACCATAATTTAAGTAAGTTATTGACGTCATAACATCAAGATGTACAATGTAAGTTCGTCTTATATATCATAATACAGAGAAAACATCCTGCTCATTTATGATGTTTTTGACATAGAAATGATATTGATTGAGGACTAACCGTAAGATCTAATTATGGGGGTGGGGAGGGGGTGATTAATATATTTATTTGTCAAGACTTTGCAAGATACTTCGTTCCATTTCCAGAGTTGTTCTTTTGTTTTATTTAAGCGGATTTTAGCATTATAAGTTCGTTTGTTTGTATTTTTAATTTCGCGCAAAGCTACACGAGGACTATCTGCGCTAGCCGTCCCTAATTTAGCAGTGTAAGACTAGAGGGAAGGCAGCTAGTCATCACCACCCACCGCCAATTCTTGGGCTACTCTTTTATCAACGAATAGTGGGACTGACCGTTACATTATAACGGCCCCACGGCTGAAAAGGCGAACATGTTTGGTGTGACGGGGATTCGAACCCGCGACCCTCGGATTGCGAGTCGAGCGCCCTAACCACCGGGCCAAATATATAAGTTTGTAAAATTGCCACTGTCCCACTGGGGTCGACAGGTTCTGTAAGACATTATTCAACATCGGGTAACCCACTGAATTTTTTGGACCTGTGAAAAAGTTGAGGAGGAAAACAGCTTACTCTATTTCACGACTCAAAATGTTTTCCTTGAAGATAATTCATATCTCAATTTCGTGCATTTCAAAAAAAAAAGGTGGCACAGGCATTTATTTGTAAGAAACAACAGACGTATTTCTTTTAAATTACCTTAAATAATAATTAGCTGTTGAAGGCAGATGGAACTTTAGACACGTGAATAATGTGTTTAAATAGATATTTGTACATTCTCAATTTTTTTACCTAATATTCGTATTCAACTATAGTTTGTCATTCACGATGTTAAGTTGATATTATTGATTTTAGAAGCTATTCATACACTATAATACGTGGTAATAATTTTGCCACTAGATGGCAATAAGGTTCTAATGTGTCAGACAAAAGGCTACAACTTCGTTACTTGTATAACCAATTCTTTTCAGTTCAGAATGACACCAATATCAAAAAATCTGTTTGTATGTAGTTCACCAGAAAGCTGCACAATTGGTCATTTGTGCTGTGCCCACCACGGGTATCGAAAACCGGTTTTTAGTATTATAAGCCTTCAGAAGTACTGCTGAATCACTGGGGGAGGGCTAAAAATATGTAACTATTGCCTCGGAAATTTTATGATAACTAATTTATTTTCTTATTGTAATACTTAACGTTAACGATTAAAATATATAATTCATCATATAAACAGAATAACTAGTGTAAACCAAGCAGATAAAAACAAACAAACTATAATTTGTAAACTAGAATAACTTTCAATATTTCGTCTACACTTTGTTGGCTCTAAGAAAATCTGCTCAAAGTAACTGATTTATGCTTTAGTGAAGGAATTGCCGGCCGTAGCAAGCTCGAAGCACGAGATAGCATGACAATCGGACTACACATCCCACTAATACGTTACATGAAAGTGGGAACTTTAAGGGAATTTATCTCCTTCAAAATAATGTTGTTTTTAATACAAGTATAAATTAAGTATTTAACTGTCATCGTAAGAGATTACATATTACAACAGCTAAAATTAATTAATAGTTTAATTTTAAATATTATTTTTAACCATTAGTATGAAGCTCAGAGGAGTTTCTTGTTCTGGGAGACGGTAGGGGTTGTGAGAAAAAGAAGCAATATATAAAACAGGGTAGACAGCATTCTTATTAAGAAGCAATTTGGTAGTGTCGCTTTTCATGATATTTAAAT
>NW_013671686.1:36876-39790 GCF_000517525.1 Limulus polyphemus
TTTCAGATTGCTGTCTAAGACAGTTTAACTGTTGTAATTCGTGATTCAGATTATTGTCTAAGACTTGATTTGTCAACTGCCATTTTTTAGATTGTTATTTCACTAAGATGTTGTTTGTCATCTGTCATATTTTAGACTCCTGGAGATTTTGAATAAATGGAATATAATGTGTGGTATTCTCACTTACACGGGCTTCTCCCAAAAGAATATTCGGGCAGGATCTGCAGTTTAACAGGAGGCTCAAATGTTTTATAGAGTGATTCTGATTCTGAGTAAGTTGTGAGAAAGAAAGAGACTGACCACAATGTGTAAACATGGCAAAAGCATTCTTTATTTACTTACCAAATAATGAAAAGTGACTTATTCAAAGAGGATGATACCACTTAGAGCTTTGGAACTCCTCACCTGAGTCTGATCCTTGGTTGTATGATGTAGGCTTTCATGTTGTACTGCTTAAAGACTAGCTAAAATACCATCTTCCATCCTAAGAAATGAAAACAGCAGCAAAGAAAATCAAGAAATCGGTGGGAAAAATATAAGTTGAATGCAGTTTTTAATTATATTGAAGATTAATTTAGAATTATATGGCCTTCTGTAGCACAGAAACGTAAGGACTTTCTGCATATTAATCTGCTTCACACAATTCAATGCTTATTGTAGGCACCGATGGGATCCGAGTGAGGACAGTGCATTTACTGAAGCTGCTAGAGATCTCTGTGAAGGAGAAAAATCTATTCTTGACTGAGAAAAAATAGCATTATGTGCACAAAGAAATAATGCTGTTCTTTTCAGGAGTTGGTCACTCCCTTTGCAAAATAAGGGAGGTTATTATCTCAAGATAATACCTGACATGTCGGTGGAAAAGACTGTTGGCTACTTTCATATGCAGCATATTCAAGTTTACAGAAATCTTTCCCATAAGAAAGCACATGTGATACCATAGGTGAATGACCCAGAACAATAGCTAATCAGGACGAAAGGAACTTGGCTCTTTCCTTGACCAACAATCTATACTTAAAAACCCATGAATGTGTGCATATATTAACACATTCGCGGCGCAAGTGGTTTCTCTAATTATGCAATAGGAATGTAAAGCCTCATTGTGAACTCTGTCTTAGATACTGCTAATTTTATGGCTTTATGTTATGTTTTGTGACAGAATGACTGCATTGACAGCTTTCTTTTGAGTGCAACACTGGTGGTACATGACATCCTGTCTTTGCCCATTTAAGCATTGGCCGTCATATGCCATCGGTGGTGAAACTATGATTTAAATAATAATAAACAAATGATGATAATATTTAATACTTTCATTTTTCAAAGTAATTTTGCTGTTTTTTTAGAAGAAGTATGAATATTTCACAATTTTATGGTCGCAAAAAAAGGGACATCAGATAAAATAATCCCTACTGTGGATGATAATAGTTCAAGGATTGTGATGGGAAGCCTACATTGTGCTTGGAGCATTTCAATGACAAACATAAATGAAAATTAGAATTAATTCAAATATTCATTGTCCATCCTTTTTTCCCAATTTTTATAAAAGACTTTCTAAAAAACAATGTCTAATTAGTTTTTTGCTGCTTACTCACTATTCAAATTTTATTTCCATTTCATTTCTATCCTTATTATATTCGTTTTTAATCTATTAAAAAGTCTCAATTAGTTTGTTTGTGCTTTAAATACTGACAATGAAAAATTTAATGCCAGTCTCTAGATGTAATTTTAAAATTGAAAGTTATTTTATCATGTAAATTTCTTTTATTTCAGTTGTCTATTCAATATAACATCCGTACTCCACCAGTGGTACATGATGGAAGGCGTGGCTTTATTATAGCCATCTGTACACAATAAATACTTACATATAGGACTTTGGAGATACCAAAACCTGGATCATTGCTTTGTAAGTCTGCTAATCCATTGAAGGATTCCCCAGAATTGAAAATGTCAAATGTTCTCCTTTATTATGCATCTGTAAAAAAGAAAAAAAAAAAAGAAGCTGCAAAATTTCTTTCACCAGTTTTGGTTTCTTTTAACTCTAGAGTCACATAAAATTTCCAGAAATTTTAGAATTTTTCAGTACCCCAAATTTTTGCCCAGTAGTAAAAGAACAACTAGTGGTATAATGTGAAAAGAAAAGTTTATTGTTCATTTTTGCAAAATTTTATTGTCAAAAATGTAAAATCTATTTTCAAATGGCTTTCAAGAATAACATTAATTTGCCTTAATTTGCTACTAAGGGAATAAATTCCAGTAAGTAAGCATGCCAAGTGCAGTAGCAAATTCTAGAGTGATTGCTTGCAATGCAAGTGGCCCGGCATGGCCAGGTGGTTAGGGCGCTCGACTCGCAATTTGAGGGTGGCAGGTTCGAATCCCCGTCCTGCCAAATATGCTCACCCTTTTAGCCGTGGGGGCGTTATAATGTGATAGTCAATCCTACTATTTGTTGGTAAAAGAGTAGCTCAAGAGTTGGCGGTGGGTGGTGATGACTAGCTAACTTCTCTCTAGTCTTACACTGCTAAATTAGGGACGGCTAGCGCAAATAGCCCTCGTGTAGCTTTGCGCGAAATTGAAAAAAAAATGCAATGCAAGCACCTAGTGGCCACAAATATCCAACAGATTTTTACTTTATTTCTCACAAATTTTACAATATATGCTAATCCTAATTCTTCTTAGTTTTAAATGAATATATATATATATATATATATATATATATTCATATATATAAAACCAGCCAGAAATGAACGTGAAAAAAAAATGTGTTCAGTGTAACTCGATAAACATTCTTAAGTTAATTAGGGGCTAAACTGAATGTAATTTCAGCACATGAACAAAATGATGCAACGTTACTAATGAGCTATGTTTAGGAGATGTTACCTACTGCTTGAGTTAAAGAAAAATTTTGGATTATTTT
>NW_013671686.1:39800-40452 GCF_000517525.1 Limulus polyphemus
AGCAATGCAAGCACCTAGTGGCCACAAATATCCCACAGATTTTTACTTTATTTCTCACTAATTTTACAATATATATGCTAATCCTACTTCTTTTTAGTTGTAAATGAATATATATTCTTGAAAACCTGCCAGAAACGAACGTGAAAAAAAAATGTGTTCAGTGTAACTCGATAAACGTTTTTAGGTTAATTAGAGGCTAAACTGAATGTAATTTCAGCACATGAACAAAATGATGCAACGTTAATAATGAGCTATGTTTAGGAGATGTTACCTACTGCTTGAGTTAAAGAAAAATTTTGGATTATTTTTGCTCAAGCATTTTTTGGATAGATACGTTATTATAAGAGATCAACAAAGAAAATCCTTTAACAATATTACAGCAACTAAAAATAACTCATTCTCTTAGACACAAACATGTGTTGAACGTCTTTTCCTAACTGTGATGAAGGATCTTTGCATTTTAAGAGATGTTCCTCCTCCTGACTGTACACCCACCACTCAGGCCTATATACATTTGTTGGTTTGCTCCTGACAGTGGTGACTGAAAGCTGAAATTTGTTGAAGTGTCTTGCACTTCTTAATCTCTGTATGGGTGTGGTAGGTAGCTTTGGCTTCCACAACCACTGCAACTGAGAGCAAGGCTGCTTAATGG
>NW_013671686.1:41452-48905 GCF_000517525.1 Limulus polyphemus
GGTGGTAGGTAGCTTGGCTTCCACACCACTGCAACTGAGAGCAAGGCTGCTTAATGGGTGGTTGAGTAGCATTATTTGACGTACTCTCCCACATTGACGTCAGGGGCCCATGGAAGTTCTTCTTGCCAATGGTTGGGTGGATGATCTTAGGTTCCTGATTCAGATTCAAGATGGCCTCCATAAAGACTTCTCTGAGAAAGTATGCTTGAGATTTGTAAGATGATTTTCCCATTGAAAATAAAAGCACGTTGGGTGGTGAAGGAATTTTTCTCTAGAGCAATCTTCACTGACAATCTTACACTGACTCCCAAAAGTCTAGGACAGCTCTGGCTTGACTGGTGGCATAAACATATATGGTTGGATAGCAGGCAAGCTTGGTTCCACCAGGACGTTGGCTGTACCATGCAGCCTGATCTCAGCAGAACACTTTATCAACAGTCTAGGAAGTTTTGGTTCCTACACAAATAACCAAAATAAGCTAATCACCAGCCAAGTACTAGCTTCTACCTTCTAACAATGGGAGTCGGATACATGTTTAGTATCCAGGTGCAACTTCGAAGTGATACTGCACAGGTTTTACTATCTGCCTTTGGTTTTTACCCTTATAGTCTACACTCTCCTGCATTTCAACTGCATGCTTATAAAATATTTTGATCACCACAACTGAAAACATTCAATCATAACCAATTAAAACACTGTGTGCCCAAGGCTTCATTTGGCATGATATGCAAGCTATTGTTTGTGGAGTTTACTTTCTACAGATAACTTCATCTACTCACAAATATTTTGATTCAATCCAATTGAAAATATCTTTTGCCACTTTTTTTATCATCCAAAAACAAACTGTGTTTTCCTCAAATCCACAACTACCAAATATTTCACTGATGAAACTAAAAACAACATTAATGAAAATATTTGGTGAAACCGTATTTTAAAATAATACTTTACAGGTCAGTGATCACAGTTTACTTCATATTTCAAAGTGTAAACTTTCAAATCCAATCCTTCATTTTCGTTCACATGATGCTGAATAGTTATGTTATCTGTGCTACTTTACTAGCATTAAGCAAGCTGCCTATTGCTTATACACCCCTAGTATTGTGATCAACAAAGTACATCTCTGCCAGCTATAGCTCTGATGCTGTAGCGTGCTGCCATCTATCAACCGTTAAACTCAACACATTCTCTTAGCATCCTGAAGTAAATAATCTTTACTGGTAGAATTCAGCCAAACTTAAACCTCACAGCTTAAAATTATTTTAACCAGGATTAATATTTATGCTGTCACTATTATTATGCATCGAAACACTCAAATCAGCATAAGTCAAATACAATACTTCACAGTCAAATACAGTTAATGTTTTAAACAGCCACCAACACCAGTAGACGAACTGTCACGATATAATACTGCCATTCATAAATCTATCCTCTTATTACAAATGGTATCACAGAAAAATAAATAAAGGCAAAGTCCAAAGAAACAAACAAGGACTATTTCACTTAGATTCTCTACAATAT
Source organism: Limulus polyphemus (assembly GCF_000517525.1). Classification (NCBI taxonomy): domain Eukaryota; kingdom Metazoa; phylum Arthropoda; class Merostomata; order Xiphosura; family Limulidae; genus Limulus; species Limulus polyphemus. Next base: position 42,971 of record NW_013671686.1, read on the forward strand.
GATTCATATTCTGTACTGAGGAAGAACACAATTTTTTCACTGAATATGGAGTTGCATACACACTTAAGTGTACTAGAAATATCTAGTGAGTACTGTACTGTTTGACTCGCAGAAGTTCCACTACTACTCAGATATACAGAATGGTTTTTGTGTTATGATGGATGAACGTTTTATCTTAGAAAATCGCTAAATATCAATGCCCTTTTAGCAGAGCTTTCACATTCCAAGCAATCATCCTCAGTTGTACAACCTCCTGATCTTCTAGGTGTTAACTCTACTAACACCAGCTATCCTAAATGTACTAATCGAGCCATTCACCAAATATCCTGGAAATATGTCTAAGTGAAATCTTACTTGATAGCTCAAAAAGTAAGAATTGCAAAACCCTTCCAGTCTTGTTAACTTCAAGATCAACAAACCATTGTAGCTTTGTAATGATCAAGTGTAGATCACATAATGTAGTACATAAATTTCACAGTGAAAAATTAGTTGAAAGGTCGGAAAACAAGGAACGCCACTTCCATACAGTCATTGATTTCACATTTAAGTGACTTTCCTAGCTATAGGCCTGACAGCACCTCAGTCGACTACCATAAGATACCTCGTGCCTTCTCTCTAGGAACTTCCTCATTTAAATCATTAGCTACAGCCAAGTACGTACTTTCTGCATTATTCTCCTCATCATCTTAATTGAGATGATACAAGATAGTACTGTCACTATTCTCTGATTCTTGATCTAGCCAGTGCAAGAGAAACTCATTAGTGATACATGACCTTAGCTTGTTGACATGTTAAACACACTTAACACTCACTATGTGACTGCTATAACTTGTAACTTAACAGACCAAGTTGCTAGATAATGAAATGAAAACCTGTCCAGCCAGGGCCAGTGTCAGATGACTTTCATTTGGAAACATAGTTCACCTGTTGCAAAAGAAAAATTGACTAACAATTTCCATGGTACGCCCATCTCTAAGTAATCAGTGCTAAAAACCATTTCTTTGTATTGTATTTGACTTCACCCAGACATAGTCAGATACCTGCATCTCAAGTTACATCAGATTATCAACATTTACCAAAGAATGTTTACGTTAACTGTCCAAAGTTGTAGCTTCACTTGCAGTGCCAGATACACAGTGAAATTAACCAGTACTACAAACCAGTAGATTGACCCTGTACTTTTACATGCACATACCAAGCATCATCCAGCCTTGCAAGAACTGGACTCAATACAAAAACTTTTGCTGCAAGCTGTCCACTTCCCTTCTCCAAGTCAGTGAATACACCCAACTTGGGCTTCATTAGTTTCTCATAGCCAAAGTAGAAGCAGTTACAACTTGCAGGATGGCCCACATGCAAAGCAAGAGCAGGCAGTGAAATTCATAGTTTTGCCTAGCTCACTGCAAAACAAGATAGGAACAGTTCACTTTAAAGTGACCAAATTTCCCACATCCAAAGCAGATTATTTTATTCACATTTCCAGTGTTGTCTGGATTGAGGTACCACGAGCATTGGCTGCAGCACAAGCATCATGAGAGGGTTAGTTAATCCCTGCCTACTTACTGGTATCCAAATAGGACTGAGTTGCATTAGGTAGCTTTTCAAAAAACTGCCTGCAAATGACACAGATCCTCCAACAGATCATACTGTTGGCACAACTCATCCATGATTGAATCCCAGTTCGAGAGTTGCTCCTTGTTGAAGTGCTTGATAGACTTGAAAGCTGGCCTAATCAAATTCAAATTCAAGCATTTCACTACGTTTTCCTTATTCCAGCCATTCCAAGCAATTATCTCCTTGAACCACTTAAGGAAATGGTCCAGATCCTCATTAAAACACCCTTAAAATTGGGATGAGATGTATTTAGCCTTGTCTTCAAGAAGCTGTGGCTGCATCGTATTCTTGTCTTTCATAAACTCCCGACCAACACCGGGTTGATACTTTATAATTGTAAAGGTATGGTATAGTGGGCATACTCAAGATCACTTATACTTGAAGGAACATTAGGTCCCTGACTGTGAGTGGCAGAACAATGAGTTACTATAGGTAGCTCAGCTATGAGCTCTGCGTGATCCCAAGTTTCTTGCTGATCCATGGTTGCCCTATCAGTATACCTCACATCATGGAGAGGCTCACGACTCTCCCATGGATCACTATCTTTACCAAACAATGATTGTTGTCTCACCTGCTGGAAAAACAGCTCAGTCTGATGGACGTCAATCATCATTAATTTTAAGTCTCTTTGGCTAGTTTCAGGTGACATGAACTACAGATGTAGTTGAGCTACTATGGCAGTAAATACCTGAGAGTCCTTAAAGACCTCCTCATTCAGTCTCGGACATGTCAGACTACACATCACTGCAATAACCCTCAACTGTATGTGCCTCCTGCTCACCGAAATCAATCCTCAGGGGATAAGTTAATCAGTAGTTCTGGGTGCACCAAATTCCAATAATTCTCCTACCCAGGTCAATGGCTGCAATAAGAAGATCGATACCCATGAGGGGACTTCTCCAATACCTGCCTATTCTCTGTGACAACTGTCTCTTCTCAGTGAAAACTCATCCTCCAGGTTATAAATCATTCAAATCATGAAAAATGACATTTTCTCATGTATGAAGCATTATTAAACTTAATAATGCAAACATTTAGAAGAGTAGAGGGAAATACACTAATGAGGATAAAACAAAAACACTCGAATTAAAAAAAACAAGTCCTGGTCACATCACCAGAATCAGGAGTAAATGTGAATTTTCTGACTCTAATTGAGTTGTGAAGTAAAAGAGAGACTGGAAACAATGTCAAGCACGTGAAAAACTATTTATTTGTTATTGTGTGAATGCTTTTTTCAAGCTAGTGAAACATGATAATAAATAATGTATTTGTAATTAGACATTAGTGTTAGGCCTACTATATTCTTAACACTGCATTCTATATCTAGTCTTTTAGAGATTTTCAAGAATTAGAAGAGTGTATAATAATTTATTCCAACTTCATTATGTTCATCATATCCACTGCTGACATGTTTTGCTCATCAAGTCCGCTTGGACACAACAAAGACAATTGTAGTTAGAGCCCTATTTATATAAGCCATTTGTTACAACAACAATTGTTGTATGAAAAAGCTTTTAGTATTTCTAACCTAAATTAACTTATCTTAACTTCCTTTCCTAATTCTTTACAACCTGTAGTTGGTTAATCTAAAGAGCTTGGTACACTATGCCAATTTGCAATGGGCAGGTTAGAGGTATGATGATACTCGCTACATATAGTATTTATTTAATACTAGGATATACAGTCTTGGATATACAGAAAACCAACTCATGGAACTTATGCAAAAAACAAGAATTCAAACCAAGAATCAGGTTACCACAAAACACACAATTGTATTAATAATTATATAAAATACAAGAAATAATAACTTACTACAATTGATTATTCTTCGGAAATTGTTCCAAAATCCTCAAGAGGAGTTCAATTACTTTAATTAATAGATCAAGCAAAATATCACCTTTAGGCTTTAGTAGCATTTCCTATGTTACATTACTAGACAAAATATGAGGTTTACATTGAGGTTTGGTTGTATAACTTTCCATGGCGATGCTCTTAGACTCTCTGGATTGCTGAATGAAGGCTGACACTTCTGTTAATTTCTTCTGCCACTGCTGCTAACTGTATTTATAAGGCTGAAAAAGGATAAAATACCAAAACACGTGATTTGTACTTTCCACACAGCTATTGTTCACATGGCACAAATCAGTGTATAGCTGTTTTGTGCATGGCCTACATCTAGGTCAACAGATTCTTAGTATTCACTGTAAATATCTGGGCATAGATACTGGAATTCTTAGGCTCATCTAGGCCCACCTAGCCTTGCAGGTTCATTTCTAGCAGGACTATGGCCTTTGAGAGCTCTGATTTTCTTTCATTCTTCCATTTTTTTTCTTTACTAATGATCTCCTTTTCAGATATATGTTGCAATTACTCGTATACTTCCTGATGTTTGTGTTCTTTTTCTACTAATATTCTGTCAGCTTAGTTGATTCATGGGTATCTCTTTTTGGTCATGAGACAAGCCAATCTGTGTTCTTCAAGGTTTCCTGATTGGAATTCTAGCCTTTGAATAAATACTTGTAGCTAACTTGCATTCTATGAATGCTTGATTTCATTATGAGGTCAACCAGAGTTTTACTCGCCTTTGACAGTTCTGACTAAAACATAATATACCACCCTGTAGTTTTTATAATTAGGCAAAGTAAAAGTTATCCAACATTAAGTGTCTTTCTACAAACCTTTTACCTTAACTTGTTTTACCTCCAATAATAACTGATGCCCCTTGTATGCAGTCTTGTAGGTGGGAATGTGGATGACCCTGACACATTAGTGTCCCATTACTTACAACACAGGGAGGTTTCACCTGCACTTGCTTTTGTCTCCCTCTAGTTACCATTCTCCACTTTTTACACAACTCCTTTTGGTGAGTTGTTTATTATTATCTTCTCTTTTTTAGGTCTCACAACCACTTTATTCAACATAAATGTATATCTCTTTGTATTTGAAGAGCACTAAGGATCAAAGAATTAACACTTAACATTAATAAACCATCTGGAGCACCATTACATTTGCATTAAGTTGATTACACTTTAAAGCAAGAGAGCTAATATCATAAACTAAAGTATGTGATTGGATGTATTTGCAATTTTAATGTATTTATACCTTAAATATTGTATGTGATCATGTCTCACTAATAGAGACAAAGCATTGTACAGAAATAAATTTATTATTTCACAAGTAGCTGTTTCAAAATTGGATATACATACATATCTATATTATGGAAGTGATAGAACCCACAGAGTAACCAGTGTGGCCTCACAGGGAATACTTACTAAAATCCACATTAAGCAAGGGATTGTGGAAAATGTTAAGCCTATCTAGCCCTCCTCAATGCCTTCTGTTGATATAAAGTTTTCTGCAAGACTGTTTCTGTACTGTTTATCTGTATTGTATCTTTCGGGCCATTTTACACTTGACATAAAAAACAGCACCATATGTGTGCCTGCCTTCATACCTGGATTGCATCTGATGTCACGGTAACCCATTGCACTGTCTCTCAGTATGGGAACTAATTCGAGATGATTTTGCCTGGTGACAACAGTCCACACACACCTCTCTGGTGTTTTCCTCATGCGAATTCTCCCATTTCTTCTAGTGGAGCATGGAAGAACTCTTGCTTCTTCAGTCTCAAGCCACTAGGGCAATTTATATAGAGAGTTCCTCATTGGGCGTTGAAATCCCAATGGTACAAGTCTGAGTGGACACACCTGGTAGTGCAGTACAGGACGCCTCGCTACATTATGAACTAAGCCATTCCCAGTGGCTCGATCCAGTCAGATGGGTCTTGGGTTTACCTTAAGGCACAGGTCAGAGACGTTATTCTCTGAACTTGATTTTTGTAGTATCTCACATAAGTATTTCTCCAGTATGGAATAGCCAAACTTATGGCCATAGCCACACTATACACTTATGCTCAGCTGTCCACATGTGCAATGATGTACAGTTGAGCAATCTGCAATCATACCCATTTAGCAATATGTTAACAATCAGTAAAAGATTCTTCAGAGAATATTTTTTGCTCTACCACCTCTATTGAGTGGAGATTATTCCCTGATTGAGATGGATGTGGTCTCCCATTAGGCTACCCTCTGCCTCGTAGATGTCACATGCCATGGGTTATTTCTTTCTGATGCTGTTTTCTGAAAGGAACTTATCTTTGCAATTTCTCTGCGTTAGACCCTCCACCATCTTCAATACTGGATTCTAGCTCTGGATGATGTAGAAAGGTGGGTAGCACTTTTGAAGTTAACATTTTCCTTACTTGAAAATTATTTTAAAAATATATTCACCTCTCTGCACCATTTTCCACCCTTCCTCCCCA
>NW_013671686.1:49806-53969 GCF_000517525.1 Limulus polyphemus
TTGTTGTTGTTGTTCATAGAGATTACAAACTCAATATTCCGAAACTGAACTAACTATTTGGCTGGAAAACTCAATCATACAATAACACTACTTCAGACTCAATGTAACCTGTTAATAGATTCAATGATCAAAAATAATTTAGTCTAGCTTAACGTTTGTTTTATACTATTTAACCGTTCTAAAACACTGTAGACATTAAGCCACGCGTACATCACGTGACGTCAAACCTTTCTGTGATCAAATAACAATATAAATGTCTAGATTAAAACATAGCATACAACATTATACTCCTTCTGGTTTATATTCACTACAAACCAAATTGCAATTGTGTATTTCTTCTGTTCCGTATTAACTGAGGATCAAATTTATATAGTATATTCCTTCTGGTAATACATTAACTGATAATGATTTTATGAACAAGTTTTACTCCTAACCCCAGGCGCAAGTTAAGCCTAACGTAACGAAAGTCAAGGCTGTTCCAGTCCCAAAAAACGACACGCAATGAAAATTTTTTTTTTTTTTTTACGTTTTATTTTGTGTATTTAAATTTATGTAATATATTTGAGGACATGTATTAAATCATACACTTTTGTTGCATCCATAAATATCCATAATTATGTATTAGAAAAATGTGGCCGTGCGAGTCGCTGTTGGAGTGTCGCGCGTGATGCGAGAACACAAGCTAACTTAGTACTATGTAGCCATCTAAGGTCTAGTAACGTATTTATGATATTTACTTCGTAGTAAAGTTTCTAGGTATAGAAGTGGAGAACATCACGTGACCGTACAGGTAAAATATTAGTTCATCCTATTGAAAACTTTTCATTCGTTCCTTGAAAAACCAACAATTCACACCCGGGATTTCCTTGCACACAAAGCACGTGAAGTCTGATTATTATAACATTTTACAGCTACGGGTTCACTATCCACGAATTTTATTAAGTTTGATCACTCTAACTTAAAATTCACGAAATTTGGGCTCTTGTAACATTTCTTTGATCTGATTTATGGCTGCTATAACATTTTATTAATCTGGAATCACTGTTATAGTTACGGCTGACTGCCGTAACATTTCTTCCTATGTAATTCACTACCATACGTGGTAAATACACACAAAGACTGATCACCTAATGTTTTATATATTTGGGATCATTTATTCCAAACGAAATGACTAAAAACAAAATTTTATTAGCTAATTCAAATTAGATACTAATCAGACATACCCTACTTCAGAACATATACTTTTAAAGCTAATAGTATACCCGTAAGTTTCCAGGCTTTTAACGTCGTAAACATTATCATTTTCGAAAGATATTGCTTTGTTTTCACTCACTAAAGCCAACTTAGAATACAGTACAAGTGTGGAACCTCAATCTTTACGATTAAGTTGCATTGATTGTCAACCCTAATATATGACTGCAATGTAAAAAAAAAAAACTACACAATATAGAAAAATGCTCTCACAATCGTCATCGTTTTTCAACCCTCTACTCAGTTCCTGCTCCAGATTTTTATAACTGGGGGGTTGGGAGGTTATGTAACGTATAATGAGGTCAAATCGTACATAAATCTAAATTTAGGTTAATGGACAGCATTAGTTTGGGGCGGTGGGCAAAAGACATTTCGGGTTGAGGGCGGGCAGGCCACTAGGATAGCTTCGACTCTGCCTTTACATTGCCAAGAGGATTTTTATCATAATCAATTTCTTCATGGTTACCTTGTTTATTAACAAAATACTGACCTTGTAAAACGTCTTATAATAACACAGTAGCACCAATAAATAGTTGTTTCTATGGTTACATACAAAGTTGTTCATCACACTAAGCTTTAGAACGTAGTTACAGAGCGCATCGCAGAAATATTTTAATTTGGAGAGGCTTTTATTACCCTCGCACCCGCGTGTATCTGGAAGACTAATAGACCGATGTACACGAACGTTTTACTAAAGATGGGAAGTCAGTATGTGACAGTCCTCCCCAAATTTGGTCCGGATTCTGGATCACTTTCAAGCATTTTTTTTATAACATGGAGATAGGGCATGTTTTGGATTGATAACTCTGTAAATTGTGATCGGATTTGTACCAAATTTCATGGGCACATTGATGTTGAGACTCCTCATCACACTAAAGTGATCCGAAATGTTGACCATTCTGGATCTGAGACAGATTTTCTGAGTTTTCGAAGGTGAAATTTGACGTTATCTATTATAAACGCATGCAATTTCGAAAAGGAGCGGCGGGGCTAGAGTATGGAATCTCTCTGATTACTCTTGTTACTAATGCATGTCGAGAAATATGTATTCAAATGCAATAAATAACGTAACAATGAGTAAGATTTATTATTGTTTCAAGATGCGAGTTGGCCCTGCAGTAGGGCTCTGGATCTCGAAACTGGAAAGGCGGGTTCGAATCCGTGCGACACCACAAAATATTCCCCGCACTATAGACTGTGGGTGCGTTATAAACGTGACAGCCAAACCCTATGCGCGAATGGCGGTGGTAGTGTACTGCTGACTGGCTGTCTTCCCTCTGGTCATTAGTTCAAAATTAGAATCGGCGCCACGTAGCCATAAATAAATATACATGTATATTTTACTTGGAAATTTAAGACGAATGAAATATTGTAAGACTACAAACTCCGCCCTCCTCCTCCACGTGGATGATGCCTCGCGCTGTAGTCGAATGTCAAGTTAAGTATATCATTTATTTTCACAGAAATATTAATGAGGCCCTTCGTTTTGACCACACGGTGGTCATCAAGCGAAACAAATAACCTATCATAGTACTCCTATTCATGAGCGTGTGTCTCCTCTTGGGTTCATCTTCCCTGAGGTATTGGTTATGTCGAAACAGTTGCTCGTACCGAACAACTGTATAATTTTTATCAGTGAACCAGTTAAGGCGTCGTTCAAATAGCTGAAATATCTTAACAGATAATGGATTTATCTGCTAACAAACGCATGTAAAACCTGCTAAGTGTGAGTTTAATCACAACTTCCTGGTTATTAAGAGCACAGCCCCCTAGCATAGCGGAGCAATATTTAATATATCCTATGTGCTCAGTCTATATTTAGTACAAAACAATAATGACCCTTCTCTATTCTACCCACTAACGAACGTACAAAATTGGCATGCCATTGTCGTACCGAATTTTTACCTAACCTCGACAGCCTTGACGTCCTAACGTTCTGCTTAATATGTGTGTGTATAGTGTACTATAACTGCGGTCTGTACTACCTGTACATTAACTGTTAGCGAGTTCAGACCTTGTATAAACGCGCACTGAAGTGTAACAACAGCAAGCCATTTAACGTTTAATAACACTAATCTGTGTGCTAATGGCGATCCGAGGTCTTTTCAATTGGACTTCTGCTCTTATTGCTTGCATATTAGGGAAGATAACAGCAGTGTTTATGGAATATTTTTTTTTTACGAGCGAAGTGAACCTCTGCAGAAATCAACACCAAAAAATTCGTAAAAATTAAAATTTCTTAAAATTAAAAAAATAATAATAATAAGTACATTAGGCCCTCGGTGGGTCAGCAATAAGTTTACAGACTTCCAGTGCTAAAATCCGAGATTCGATTCCCCGCAGTGGACAAATCTCTATCGATATTACAGAGCCTATTGAATGTCTTTGAGCTAAAAAAACACATAAATGGATTCACGGTGTAAAACGTAAAAAGCTAACAGAATGAGGATAATAAACTCCTCAGTATTTTTATTATGAAATAACAAGTACTTAGTATGTGGACTACATACCTCGTTGCAACACGAAAAAAAATATATAAATGTTAATGTAAAACAGATACGAAAACAAATCTTGCTTTCATTCATTTATTAACCATCTGAGAAAAACAACAACAACAAAAATTATTACTCACGTACATTAACCCTCAAATTACCGACACGATTTTATACCGTTCACTGTTACAAACTCGGGTCCAACGGTGGGACATCGGTAAGATTACGGACTTACAATGGTAAAATCCGGGGTTCGATTCCCCACGGTAGGCAGAGCAGGTAGCCCAACGTGGCTGTGCTTTAAAATAAGTCGCCCTTCAATGGTACAGTGATATATATGTCTCTGCGGACTTACAACGCTAGAAAGCGGGTTTCGATACCCGTGGTGGGCAGAGCACCGATAGCTTATTGTGTAGCTTT
>NW_013671686.1:54056-57378 GCF_000517525.1 Limulus polyphemus
TTTCGATACCCGTGGTGGGCAGAGCACCGATAGCTTATTGTGTAGCTTTGTGCTTAACTAAAAACAAGCAAATAAATACAAGGTGTAAAAAATTGCTTAAAAAATGAGTCATATAAATAGCTACCCCAGCAGTGAGTATTAAAATTGGGGGGGGGGGGGGTGCGTGACTCGTATGTTATGAGGGACCTTATATCCAACAGAGATATGGGCCCATAAGCAATTTTGTGGAAAAATGGGAAATGTGTTTAAAAAAAAGCCGAGACAGTCGAGTCGCGTAGGTTATTCTATAAGGTTAATAAAACTACTGTATTCGTCAAATAACTTCAGTCAATATCTGAACAAATTAGTTGAGAATCTTGAGCAGCAAGCACTAACGAGAGTGCTTGAAAATAACCGAAATAAAGCATCGAAAACGCACGTGAACATTTTAAAAAAAAAAAGTGACGTGATGTGGAAACAATAGTTTTCTAGGGGTGATATTTGTTGTTTTGGATCGAAAATGCTAATTAGTTCATGTTGTTTTCGTCTGCTTTGTTTTGCTATATTTCTACATCACCGAACATACTGGCCCTTTCAGCCTTCGGAACGTTGTAATGTAATGGTTAATCCCACTGTTCGTTGGTAAAAAAAATTAGCCCAAGAGTTGTTGGTGGGTAATGTTGACCAGCCACCTTCCCTCCTGTCTATCACTACCAAATTAGGGACAGCTAGCAGAGATAACCTTCGAGTAGTTTGGGCGAATTTCACCAGGGAAACAAACACGATTCTAGAATCCATATATATATATTGAAGATTAAGAATTTGTTTTTGAAATTAGTATTTTATAAAATAACGATAAAAAAAGAGAGGAAAAAAATGTTATAAGGAGCTTTAAATATATACACACTATCCAGCGTAACACTAGCCTTAAATAAAAATATTTCTCATAACAAACGGCAGCTGAAATAGTAAAATAAATAACTGTTATCCTTCAAACAGACAAAAAAAACTGAGACAGAATAAGGCTTAAGTAAACCTCAGTCGTTACATTCCGAAACCCAGTACTTGTTAATGTACACGTCAAGGATAGCAAGTAGCTGGAGACTTTCTTTTGAACGCCATTCTAAGTAGTAAACTAGCCTGTTAGGGTGGGCCTAAGAAATGTTTGGAATAACACGTTAAACACAGAAGTAAAGACAACCGTCTGAATAAAACCTTGAATGTCCTTTTGTTTAGAATACAAATAACTGGTCTTCAGTTAGCGAATACATTAATTACGCTTCTCGAAACAGCTGCTATTTCGTTTTATAACACGAACTATTATCAATTAGCGCATGCGCAGTGATACACAAGTTATATTTTTTCAGAAACTTCTGTCATTTTCTTTTCTTTCTCTTTTTTTACGCCAAGCATCAACACATAATATTTGGCAAAGGTAGAATATTTGAAGGTTATGTAGACAAGATTAAGTTATGCACAGTTCGTTATACTTATATATTTTTTTTTCTCTTATCGTGATTGTTTTGTTTCATTTCATTCCCGCCAGTATTAGGGTTACACATTCTTCTTGGCAACTGTTTCTTGGCACACAGGGCTGTTGTCATGTGTCAGAAACTGTTACAGATACGCTTGGATAACAGGTGACCTGAACAGGTAGGTGAAACGTCGGTAACGATTTGTTTGTTTGTTTTAGAATATTCATACGAAGCTACACTAGGGTTATCTGCGCTAGCAGTTCCTAACTGTAAACTGATAAGCTACAAGGAAGGTAGTTAGTCAACAACATTCACCGCCAACTCTTGGACTACTATAGTCTAATAGTGGGAACTGACTGTCGCTCGTATAACGCTACGATAGCACCGAAGAAAGAAGAGAAGACGATAGCTTATTTGAGATGTATGTATAAGGAAGATATTTGTCCTTCTTATTCTCTTCTGATCAGTTTCATTTTCCTGGAAATCACTTGTAAATTATATGTCTGTCGAGAGGTGTACGACATTCACCGAAGTAGGGTAGTACCGACCTACTTTCATCATCAGGCAAACACCAGAAAAACGACTTTAACTGGTTCTCAGCCAATAAAAAATAGAACTAATAGACCTGTTTCACTGACTCAAGTACCTGCTGAGTGCGGAAGACGAAAGTTGGGGGGGGGGGGTTATGTTATCGTAATTAACACGTTAATTACAATAATAGAAGTTCAGAATGTATCTCTTAGCGCACGTGGTTTAGCTCTACAAATATCAGGGGGGGGGTAGGTATTTTGCATAATAAAACAACAATATCATGTTTTTTAAACTTACGCCGCTCGGTATCATCATGTTGCAGAGCTTGCTTATCCTTTTATCATCATCATCTTCTTCATCATCGAGATTCGGTCCATGTTTTGGACCAGGGAGAGTCTGGTTTTTTGAAAAATTAGTTTGGTTTGAATTTCGCGCAAAGCTACACGAGGGCTATCTGCGCTGGCCGTCCCTAATTTAGCAGTGAAAGACTAGAGAGAAGGCAGCTAGTCACCAACGAATAGTGGGATTGACCGTCACCTTGTAACTCCCCACGGCTGAAAGGAGAAGCATGTTTGGTGGGACAGGGATTCGAACCCGCAGATTGCGAGTCGAGCGCCATAACCACCTGACCAAGTTACCACCTGGTAACATTTGAAAGGCATGTTTTCAAGACATATCACAAGAACGCTATATAAAAGGGGTGTTACAAGATACAATGATATCATAATGTACTATAGTGTGTTTCGCGCCTTTTTGAAGATGTCATACACGAACGGCTGTGTAAGAATGCGCTTAACCAATATATTTTAATAATGATCTGTTGTTAAAAAATGGAGCTTCTGGGATACGAGCACTGGTAAAAAGGAAGGCGGAAAGTATGAATGCTTGGATTTATATAAGGTAAACGACTCACAATTAAATTGGAATTTATAGCCAGTAAACAGCTCCTCAACATCAGTCACATGTTGATAAAGACACTTTCTTGTATTCAACCACAAAGTAGTAATGACAGTTGTTTTCAACCACTAGGAAGCAATGACAGTTGTATTCAACCACTAGGTAGTAATGACAGTTGTATTCAACCACAAGATAGTAATGACAGTTGTTTTCAACCACTAGGTAGTAATGACAGTTGTATTAAACCACAAGGTAGTAATGACAGTTGTATTAAACCACTAGGTAGTAATGACAGTTGTATTCAACCACAAGGTAGTAATGGCAGTTGTTTTAACCCACAAGGTAGTAATGATAGTTGTATTAAACCACTAGGTAGTAATGACAGTTGTATTCAACACAAGATTTAACAATGCTGTGTACTGTCAATAAGAAGACACAAC
>NW_013671687.1:0-19850 GCF_000517525.1 Limulus polyphemus
TGTACTACAGTATTGATTCTATTCACAATAAAGATATTAATCCTTACATTACTGAACATCCAAGATCAACAAACTTTAACTCAATACAGTTGACACTGATAAACATTTATTAACACAAATCATGGTACATTCTTACACTGGAATGTTTTATCTGCAACAATTAACAAGATGGTACCAGAAGTATCTGTTTACTGCAACCATGATAACAATTCTATGACTATCCAAATATGGCTATAAATTAATAATTTTTGTCACAACTCCTGCCACCTAGAGAATAGAAATAGATGATTTCTTTAAGTCATTCATATGATTTATTTCTTCTGAAATGTCTTTTCTACCAACTGTCTGTATTATCTACATGGGCCAGGTTTAATGGTTAACATATGTAACAAATTTGTTGTTATATATTTATTTCAATGTCAACGTTTGTTTGGATTGAGTTTATATTTAAAAACATGCCTAACTTGTAGTGTTAAATATGTATTGTGAAACTCCTGCCTATTCTCCAAAGTTGTAGAAGATTTTCAAGAGTAAGAATCAACAATATATCTATATATGCGTAAGCATTTAAATATAGCTCAGTACTGTTATGTAATTTGAATTTTCTAGAAAACCTTCCCACGCCTATAAATACAACCAATGCGCCACACCAAAAGGAGAGTGTCTACTAGTAGTTCGCTATAATCAGTGTGCTATAAACTTTTTACATGTTCTACAGTAATTCCTATACGCTGAACTGACATCCATGTTGGGATAGGATGAGGATCATACTGGTGGCAAGTCAACTACAATCCAAAACCCACCACCAGGAACCTACATCCATGTGAGTGTAGGATGAGGATTATACTGGTGGCAAGTCAACTACAATCCAAAACCCACCACCAGGAACCTACATCCATGTGAGTGTAGGATGAGGATCATACTGGTGGCAAGTCAACCACAATCCAAAACCCATCACCAGAAACCTACATCCATGTGAGTGTAGGGTGAGGATCATACTGGTGGCAAGTCAACTACAATCCAAAACCCATCACCAGGAACCTACATCCATGTGAGTGTAGGATGAGGATCATACCCACTGATGTGTGAACAGGGCACATGATAGGAAAGTGATAAAATGTTTTACCAATCTAGGAACCCAACATTCGGATGATCGGAATAAGAAAGATGTATTGTGAAATATCCCACTCAAAAATAATCAGACAGAAACCACCGCCAGAGCAGTAATGTCCTCAGTATACGAAAATATTCGAGGGATAGCACAAGAGGAAGAACTGTAGTAACCTGCATGATTATCCACGGTGACCCACAAAATGGTAGCAGTGAACATGAGTACAACTGAGTGTAACAGAGACACTTGTAATACATGTGTGAAGAATTTTGTTGATTGGTTCAGCTCTGAATCCAAAATCCAGCCACTGGGATCCAACATCCATGTGGGGTAGTATAAGGGATCCCAATCAAAGGGGTGAACTGCAATTCTGACAGCTCAATCCAAAGTTACAACATCCCCTCAAAGGTAGAGTATCAGATTAGAGGACATCTCATCATCTACATCAGCAGAACACCAACACCCTACTCTTAACTGGATAGATTCAGTATTGTTTGCAGGGTATATATCGATCACATTCAAGAGGATGACTCCATGGTCCACCACCACAGTGGCTTGGGACTGGAAAGTGGTAAGGACTCCCATACTCCACTGGAAGAAAAAGAGGGTGGGAGAGAAAACAAGGTGGAGAGTCCAGAGGAACGTCAACACTGGAGACAGTGTAATAGGTGACCACGAAAACCCTATTTTGAAAAGCAGACCACTCCTGATTTATTCAATTTAAGGAATGGTAGGGATGGGCAGCAATACCCTTCTGCTTTACCCATGAAGTCCATGGGTTAGTATGGTTTGGAATAGGCATATTAACGAGGTAAATATATCACAAGGAAAAACCTACAAATGATCTTGTGGAACATCCCATCTCAACAGTGTCCGTTTAGTAACCTTACAATGTGGACTTGACTAGTTTAAGTATACCTGGACAGGCACCACTTGCCACAGAGCAGGAACAATAAAGAAAAAAGGGAAATGCCCCTGAAAAATAAGAGGTATATATATAGAAAAGATAACTTACCCTGTCATAGTCTCACTGAAGCATGAAGAATGGCAACAGGAGGAAGATGATAAACCGACAAGCAAGAAACAGCTATCCGATGCAGATAGTGAGAGATGAATGTATGTGGTGTGGTCCACATGCCCAACTGAAGAAGTTCCTCCAATGGAGGACAGAGATGGGACATTTGGGTAAAGTTCCTAATCTGGTGAGAAGACACCTGGAACAAATTGGAGGATGAATGAGACAACCGAATTAAACCCAATTGGTAAGGATGCATGGAGAAAGGTCACGAACAGAGAATAGTTACCACGGAATGAAGAGGTGGGAATGGGCACCACGGAAGAAAGCCATGCAGGCAATATAACAATGAAGAGCACATACAGGACATAGTAGTCTATCTGGATCAGACTGGGAATATAGGTGGGAAATGGAAGGAAGCAAAATTGGTGTGAAGGAAGAATTACCCTCACGAGCTGCCGAATTTTTTGGAAGGAAAGATCGATCCAGATAAAGGAAAACATATATGGAATGATACAGGGTATGCGAAATGTTGATGGCAAATAAATCTGACCGACGACACCCACAGGCCAAGAGAAGGAAATGTATTAAGGGATAAGTGAAAAATCAAACACAAGGAAGAAATTCAAACTGTTTTATGGATTTCCTCAGTTGGCTGTTTAATTAGGGGACTTCTGTCTTCTAGATTGCAGTTTATCGTACTGACTTATCCCACACTTTTAATTTTTCCCTGTACTTAAAGTTTTACATCTCCTGCTCTCTCACCATTGTCACATTCCTTCTGGATTAGTTGACCTCCTTGGTGCACAGTCCTTCTGGATTGTTATGTCAATGTGGTTCTTCACTGCCTTACTTTACCTCTGTGGGTTGAGCAGGTGAAAACCCTCAACCCAAAGACCAATAGCAGAAAACATTCCATTTGTATTGATAAACATCCATAGAGGAAGGGCAAGTGGAACATGCTAAAAATGAAGCAACTTGCCATGACAATCTGGACCTTCTTGCCAAGGAGACCAAAACAGAAGCAACACGGTATTGAGGGATGTGGCAAACACATCCAAATGAGTACCCCTCAAAGGCATAGCCACTGGAGAATGTGAGGATCAAGAGACCATTCTGTCAGATATATTTTGTCTGATCAGGAAAGATGATCCGTGACAAGGGTGAATGCACCTGGAATATGACATGGAAGGAGAAGAATACAGTGTGTGGGCCAGAAAGGGTGCCACCTTGGTGACTGATATCAGCCACCACCATAGAATTGTCAGAATGGATCATGACCAGAGGATTCTTGGCAAGATGAAGAAAATGATCCAAAGCACGATGCTCCAGGATATTGATATGGCTGGAGACCACTGACCTGAAGCTTTCTGCTGATTGATCCATGCCACACAGCTAAGGTGGGAAATTCAGCCTGATGGTACAAAATGCCTTGCACGAACCCTGATATTTGGGGAAGGGGAAAACAAAATACTGAGAGGAGGGGGTATCATGTAACAAGGAAGGAAGAGGATTATAAAAAATTGGCAAATTGATAAAACAGAATATACCTGAGAAATCATGTAAAAAAAAACTGTATTAGGCTAAGCTGATTACGCAGTATGGGCATAGGAAGACACAGCAAAATCAGATGTATGAAAAAAGGCTGTAAAATTCCTCCTCGTCCTGAACAGATTCGACATTATCAGAAGGAAAATGGGCAATATTAGTAGAAGAAACATGACTCATATAACGATCAATCTCTCGTTTAATGAGAGCCGATAATTCCATAGTCGAGTTCTCCCCACCTGCAGCCTATGTAAGTGTGCTGGTAGATAGTATTACCTCCAAAGTTGTAACTTGGACTTCACAATTCATCGTTACAGATGAATCACCAAACACAACAGTGTTAAAATAAATAGATGAAAAACGAGAAAAAAAGTTCACCAAGTTTAGAAAAAAAAAACACAATTGAAGAGTACAATTAAAAACATCTTGACACGAACACTGCCAAATGATAAGTGATAGTTCGGTACAATCGAATAGAGGGAGTCACATGCACCTCACTCTTATTGGTGGAGGATTGTTGCATGATGATTTGCACGCAAGATGCAATTGAACCATGTTGATTGTGAGGTACGTGGGAGCTCAAGGTTTGTGGCATGCAAACAATTTTTTTAATATATAGGGAGCAGCACTGAACAAGAATAGCTATATCTGTGAGAGGAGGTAATATACCACATTGGAAAATAATTTATTTGCATATTCACTTTTCAAAATCAAAAGTTGCAGGTATATTACAAAAAAATGGTACATTATTTGTGTAGTCACTTTGAAGAAAAAATGCACCAAGTATACTTAGATTTCATTATTTATGTTACTACAGTGGTGTCAATGTCTACATCTATAATCAAGATTTTAAATCTATATGTAATTCAACAACCTTGAAGTTGCTCAGTGATTTCAATAAATTAATTTCATAAGTGTTAAAGGTGCATGTATTTTACAATGAATGTATTTCTGTCCTTATTCTACTGTAACTTACTGACTGATGACTGTATTTATGTGCAGTCACACTGTTGTATTTACAAATGAATGAAACACCTTCTGAATAATAATTTTATCCTATGTTTGCCATTAAACCACATATATATATTTGTTTTGTGTGGTTCTTCCAAACATTTTTTTTTTAGGCTTACTTAACTGATGCAGTACCAGTTTCAAATTTCATTGTTATAAACCTAACCCTTTCACTGCACTATTAGTTTTAACCTGTAGAATTAACAGTCTAGCTTCCACCTGTAGAATAGGTATAATTTTCTAGTATTTATGTATAAATTGCATTATCTTTAAGGGCCTTGGATAACAAGTATAACAGTTGGTAAATGAGCAACCTTCCAACAGGTTTACCAACTAGTGTAAGGTTACCGAGATTGTAAGAACTCACCAAACCGGCAACAGAACACTCCCGTCACTTCTTCCCTCACCCTCAGCTAAGTCCATTCCTCCAGCTACAGCAAAGCCACTGACTGCAACAATAACTGGTTTAGATGTCAACATCCTTGAAGGTCCCTAAAAATATTGAAGTGGAATAGTAAAAAAGTCACCATACAAACACAGTTCATAAATAAATAGAATATTCTGTGTAACTAAATCCTTTAAGTTCTGTTCAAACATGAGTTTAAAATATCTTGAAAGAAACTTGCTCTTTCACATAAGTTGTTCATTGAGAGATGTCAGCCTGAATTCTTTGAAACTTTTGTTAGATAACCTAATGGATATCTACAACATTCAATTTAAATAGTTACTTGTTTGATGGGTCAGAGGTTACCATGATGGTCTGAATGACCTTTTTTTGATGCTTCTGTTTACAATGAAGTTGTATATGTTGGTTGTGCTTGTGACAATAAAAATATCACTAGAGTAACTGTGAGTAATCCATAACTTCCAATTTAACTGCCTAAAGATTACTAGACTGGAGTCTCGATGTTGCAAGCTGTTACAAGGAACTGACTGACCCACTTTTGATGAACTTTGGTAGAGGAATTCAGGTCGACCCCTAAAAGATTGGAATAAAAATGATTAGAAATTTCAGAAATGGTTAAAGTTTAGCAGACATTCAAATTTTTATTACACAAAGTTATTGAAAAAAAACAAAACAGAAATAAACACTTATTGCTTTGTCTATTACACAGGGTTCGTACATCTTCGGTGATTCAGATTTTCATGACTTTTTCAAAACTTTCCATAGCCCTCAAAACTGATTTTGCAGACCACCACTAAGGAAAAACACAATGGGCTTGCTCGGAAGATCGTCGTCATCAGATATTACATGATGTAATCATCAACTAAACAAATTATGGAAAACACTGGTTTATAATATTGACAGAAGAAAATATTCATTTTACAGGATTTTCCAAAACCTGTACGAACCCTGAATCTGTATGTGTCACTTCTATAATTTTTAACACTACCTATATGAGTTACTAGTATAATTTTTAACACTACCTGTATGAGTTACTAGTATAATTTTTAACACTACCTGTATGAGTTACTAGTATAATTTTTAACACTACATGTATCAGTTACTAGTATAATTTTTAACACTACATGTATGAGTTACTAGTATAATTTTTAACACAACCTGTATCAGTTACTAGTATAATTTTTAACACTACCTGTATCAGTTAGTAGTATAATTTTTAACACTACTTTGTAATATTCTCGAGAGTTTGTACTTTTTACCATCTCCTTATCTTCTACTGTAATTTACAGTTATGTGATTTTATAATATTACACTTTTTAATTTTAATTTAGGTCTCCTTTAAAGAAGGCAAACATAGAAGAAGTGACAATAAAACACCAACAAAATGACCCATGTTAAAATAACAAGTATTTGCTAGGTTGTTACATCACAAATAGTGGAACTTGTCCATTTTTCTTCATAGTTAAACATTGGGATTGTTATGTTTTGTAGAAAATATATATACTTGTTGCATCTCTTAAACATTATTAGAATATTACTTCATTATCATTAAATTTACCTCAATATTTCATTCACATGTAATTAATATAATATTGTACGCTTTGGTTATCTTAAACCAGATGTTCACAGTCCAATTAAAGTCATAATGTTGGGTACATAAGTAGTTTGGATGGGAATCCTCCTAATTATGTGGATGATAAATATTGTCTTCATGTCTTAAGCTTTGAGACAGAGTGTTACTGTAAGTGGTAAAGCTACCAGAATTTTAAGTTGTTTTACTGTAGGAATATTGACCACAAGTCTAAACTAGCTATGTTTCATTGTTCAAGTCAGTATTTAGGCCACACTTGTAGTTTTGGTCTCCTTATCCTGGAATTGATCGATTTGTTCGAGACTGTCCAAAGGAGGGCTACTAGCATGATTTGGGGGATGTATGGTTTGTTATATGAAGATAAATTCAGATCTCAGTATTTCTCTCTTTAAAAGAGAAGGATCGGGAATTATCTAATAAAAGTACTCAAAAATTAAGTGAATTCTGATATTAGAAATATCACTTTAATCACACCCCTCAAACTTATTTTTTGTTGTTGTACAGCACAAAGCTACACAATGAGTTATCTGAGCTGTGCTCACCATAGGTATTGAAACTGCCGAGTCACTGTTTGTTTTCCCCAAGAGAATACATTTTCAGAGATTATAACCTGTCAATATAATTATAACCTTTCCATCCCAGTTATCAGTAGCCTCATTTGAACCCTCCCCAACATTATAGATAGAAACCTACTGATTATCAAACTAAAGAAAAGGATCTTCAGACCTGTACACAAAATTTATGAGGTCAAAATCCAACATACATTGTGTGAAGCACAATCATCATGCAAAGCATGCTAATGCTACGATGGTCTCATAAAAATAAAAATTTTTTTTACTTTTCCCTACAGTGGGTATGCAAGGTCTCCCTTGTCTGTGTGTTATCTTTTTAAAATAAAACAATATAACCTACAAATTTACCCATGAATTGTTTTGTCATCACAATTTAAAGTTTTAAAACAGGTTCATTCTGAAATGAAATATCTTAGGCTTAGCTGTCACCATTATGCTCTACAATCGCTGGTGTTAATATGCTACATACATTGTTGTAACTATTCAATTGACACTCATGTAAAATTAAAAAGTCATATCCACTGTTACTTAAAATTATACTTACACTGAGTGTGGAGTCCAAAATATGAAAACAGTAGGACTTCAAATAAGTGTTCCACATTTGTGAAGTTGTCTTTTTATAATGAAAAACGTTCTTGTAAACTTTTCAAATTAAAAACTTTACCTTACGAGTTATGAAATGTATTTATTTTGTTTATGAGATTTTCTCTTCTAAATGAAATGAAGTTGGAAATTCAAAGTCTCACTTCGTTCATCTAACATCACGACACTATCTAAAAATCATCATTTGGACTGACCCGCAACTTAACGTCGTAAGTTAAATAGTGTAACGTGTAAGTATATTATCAACGTGATAATATAATGCCGACGAAATTTAATTTCGAAATAAAATACTAAAACTTATACAAGGAAATGTTTTAGAAACTCTCCTTATGTTTCTGTACTGATAATTCTACTGAGCTTACCGTCAAAACCACGTGTTAACGTAGCAAGCTGAGGCAGTGAGGGAACGTGAATTACAAATTAATTATTCACACAGCCTAAGAAACATTTAACAAATGATGTATTCTGTTTGGTCCACTGTCTTCTTCGAGGAAAAAGATTCCAAGCTATAATTAAGTTTATCAGTTAATTTATGCTTGAGAATTTAAACTCTTATTCTAGAAGTTTAAATTTTTTTTAGAGAAGCCTAACACTACCATCACTACCACGACGTTGAGAAGTCTCCATTTTAGCTTACCTACACCAACAGCGTCCTCTACCAATATATTCATATATATATTATTTAATGTTCGATTATAAAATAACAACAACAATATCCATATGTGTGTGGATATATTTGTATAGAGGAAAAGGTCATATCGATAAATAATTCTAAAAAATTATCAATAGACGTTTATTTTGTTATTACTTTTACAAAAACATGAATTGAATTTTTAAATAGAAAGAAAAGCATGGTAGCATTACATGCATGAAGAACAGGGAGGAAAATGTTGAACCAAGATGATTAGGTTTTTAGAAACTTCGAGCTCGAAGAAAAACGAAACGCGAGTTACTGTTGGAAAGAATAAGGACAAATTTTAAATTACCTGAACAATGACCACATCGTGAATCTAGAGAAGAAGATCGGAAAGTTTCGAAACATTTCATGATATATTTATTGGGCGATATTGTTTAATGATTGAAATATATATTTTTGTGCTCGATTAATGTACATATACTAACTTCTCTTTTTCCTTCATATGTTAAACGTGGAACATCGAAATAAAACTACATTTTAAAACTTACAAAGCCAAGAAATGTAACAACATGACTGATTCATGTAATGTACAGTATCAGAGCCTTTTCCAGGGTTATGATTGTTTGGTTTCGGATATTCGCACAAGGGCTATTTCCACTAGCAGCCCCTAATTTTGAACATATTAACTAGAGGGAAGGTAGATATTCAGAAACACCCATTGCCAACTCTTACCGAATAGTGGAATTAGCAGTCATTCTTATATCGTACGCTCTGACCCAAAGTACGAATTTTGGCAACCGTGGATAGAGAGTTATGTGTTTGATAGGAAACGCTAATAGTTTTAACAACTGGGTATGGATTATTACTGTTAAGAATAATAACACCGTATTAAAGAAAAAATTAGAGACAGTCTACGTCAAATTAACGTTCAATATAAGGGTATCACACATACAATCTTCTTGACCCTGCAGTAGCCAACTCGGTTACTATTCAAGTTAAAATACTGACCCTCAATGGGAAATGTTAAAAATAAAGCGAATTATAGGACGAATCTACATAGATAACAAGCTTTATTCACATTTCCATTGTTGTCTTCATTTTACAATAAATGCGGTCTCAGAGAAGACTTTATAATTATTTCGTGAAATAAAATTAATATTTTGATAATTACAAAGCTTTATAGCTAAATACTATGCATACTATAAATTTAACAGTATCACGTTATTTGTTTGGTAAATTTTGAAGCTGAATAATAGTAAGCATTGTAGGTGTAATTGAACAATGTTGTGTACAGATATTTCGTAAATTATAATAATTTTAATCGAGATTTCAACAGATGGCATCGCAAGTAACAATATCGAAGGTTTTTGTTTTGTTCATTGTTAAACACAAAGCTACACAATAGGCTATCTGTGCTGTATCTATTGCGGGTATCGAAACCCGATTTTCAGCGTTGTAAAACATCAGACGTGCCGCTGAACGAACAGGTGGCAAGCTTTTTGGAAGCGGCAACGAAGTTTGGACACAAAAGTTTTCCTATTTTTTTTGTTCCAATCGAGAAAAAGGTTCGTTGTACACTAGTGTTAAAAGACAATCTGAAAAAAAAGGAAATACACAGTACTTGAGTTTATTTTCATCCCAAACCGAACTCCACTATGTAGTAAATAATGACATGAGCTCCACTTTATTGTTACTGGTTGTCAAATGTATATTTCATAATTTTAAATATCAAAACGTTGATACAAGAAGACAGCATAAAAAATACACCAGAGAAGCCTGAAAAATAATTACAGAGAAGTCAATGGCGTAGGTTAAAAAAATCTAAAAAACTCAACAATAACAAACATATACATGTTTAAAATCAATGACACATTGTTTTTTAATAATTCAAGTTTATTGGAATTTCATGGCTTCAGTGTGAGCCATAATCTCCACTGGCCAGAAATTTACATTTCAAGATTTTACAAACATCAAGCGTATGAATATGATTAACATTTATTACAAGGCATGTTTGATGTAACAACGTCTTGGAGGTGTCTTTTGATTACGAAAGCAAAAGAAAAAATTCAGTGATACAAAGGTGAAATTCAGCCACCCCTCCACCATCAGTGTACCAATCACCGGCGAACCCACACATTTTCCACGTGTTAATGTAATATATACACGAATCATGATACAGACTCCTAAAATCTAAAGCGATACTACTAAACTTAATCATAACATTATTATGATCCTTTAAGCCAATAACTATATGATGGTTAGTTCTAAAATCATACAAAAATGTAAGTTAGATTCTCATTGATAATAGTTATATATATATATATATATGTATTTATCTATTTATATACTTTATATATATTTATCACAGCACCATGACCATATGCAGGAAAGCAAGATAAAACTGTTAGAGCAACACAACGAGAGTAGAACTTTCGCCAAATATTTTTGAAGTTACGGACTTCTTGTCATATCACTCGTAAAAGAAACACTTTGATTCAAATAAATGTGAAGAAAGTAAATTAATCAACATCTACTGACATATTTAACTAATTGAAAATATATCCTGGTATTCCAATCTGACTTGTTTAACGAAACGGCATCTATTGACACTTTAGAAATATTCCTAAATTTGTAAGGTATTTTCGACATTAGAACAAATACTACCAGTAAGGCGTGTTTAAACAAATTATAATTTATCCGGCGATTAACCATATGAGGTTTACAAAACTACATAATTCTATCGATGACTGAAAGCGCAATAAAGGGACATTTCAAGCCTTGTTGTTCTGTTTTGTCAATAAATGTAACGCGGACCTGAAAGTGTTCGGTTTCCAAATTTTGTTAAATCATTACGAATCATTTTATTATTACGTATACATCAGTATATAAACTACAACATCTAGCATTAGCAACCAGAAAGCTATGTTTTACTATGACAAACAAATTTGTTGGGATCGTTTTGTTTATTTAATAATAAATGTTTTAAATGTTTACACTCTAACTCCTTCTACTAATTAACTTTATGTTAATATTTTACAAACTCACACAACCGCCATCTGTTATCAAACAATAGCACTGTTGTTGATAATAATAACCATGATCGAATACAAACTGTGAACACTTGTTTCTTATCATTCAAAACTTTACAACCTCCCCCCCCCAAAAAACAACAACAACAAAACAAACAACAATAATAAAAATATATAATAAGTATATGTAT
Source organism: Limulus polyphemus (assembly GCF_000517525.1). Classification (NCBI taxonomy): domain Eukaryota; kingdom Metazoa; phylum Arthropoda; class Merostomata; order Xiphosura; family Limulidae; genus Limulus; species Limulus polyphemus. The sequence continues at coordinate 11,715 of NW_013671687.1, forward strand.
ACCCATTCACATGTTAAAATTGGATGTTCGTCAATCGAGTAAGCTAACTATTATTGGCACGATACAAAACTTTAAGAGGATCAGTGTCCTAGGATTACAGTATCCAGTTTATGTGAAGCTGTCTTGTATCTTCTTATAAGTTTCGTCTCACACTTCATAATTATACCACCAGGAGTTTTATTAGCCATAACACTGTCTAAAAAACAAACGTGCCTCAAAGTAAAATACTTTATTAAAATTATCAGGCGTCTTTATAATTCATCCTTGAGACTTTCCCATTCCAACTGTAAGATATCTTTGTTCACATAATACCTCCACGTAAACGCACCAATTATGAGAACGATCAAATTAATGATTGTTGTCTGCTTAACAAGAATTGTTATGAGACAAAGTGCACATACATTCCTAGGTCGAATAACTTTGTAATTATTCGATTATCTTGTTGGTTTTATCTGTCAAATAACCTGTTTATGGCAGAACTTATTCTATTCTACCATATCTCAAAAGTTATTATTCAAAGCTGATGTACATATATGATAACACAATGTTTCGTGTATGTACTCTTGGAGACGGCCTACAATACACGAACCAGATACAACTTGGCGTTGATCCCGAAAGTTTCTGTCTGCCATTGGAAACAGTCTACAATACGCACATTCGATATGACCTCTATTACTAGTCGCTATCCCTAACCTTATCTTTAAAAAACAGTCAACATATCAAATCCAGCGAGCGTGTTAGATAGCTCAACAACGACTTTTATGATGGATACCACACACTTCATCAACGTTGTTTAACTGTTACGGAAAGTTGTCCACGCTACAATGCTAAACAATGAGCTTATATAGCTCAACAACGACTTTTTTGATGGATATCCCACTTCATCAACGTTGTTTAACTGTTACAGAAACTTGTCCTTCGGGTAGTTTCTTCATGAAGTTCCAAGCCTCGGTCCTTGTCATACTGGTTATGGATTGGTTGTTTAGGGAAAGAATTTCGTCCCCAGCTTTCAAAAGCCCTAATCTGTCAGCGTCTCCACCTTGTCAATGATGACAGTAAAATAAAGTCAAATCTCACGTTTATTTCACAAGAACTATAAAACATGTCAGTAAACATTGAAAACATTATAAAATATGAGTAGGGTGTAATTACTTTTTCCGATAGTTAACTCACCAACAAAGATAGTAAAAAGTATTTTTATGCGTCGTAAAAGTAACAATCATAAGATGTTGTTTTTCATTAAAAATAATATATGAAGTCAAAGTACATTCATAATTGAAGTGTATTTATAAACTCTTCACAGTGAAAAAAGGCTGTGCAACATTTTCTAGTATTGGATAAGGAAATAAATAATGTAGTTCTATTAAAAATAATTCTATATATTCAAAAGTTCACCTTTAAAGACTTTCTTTATCGTTAGAGGGCGATCTCCTACAGGAGAGTCCTTTCCTCCATCTAAACTAAAACCGATCCCTGTCTTATCTTTCTGTAATTCCACAGTGATGATCTTTTCTTTGGTAGAGGCAGGTGGTACTGCTACAGAAAACCAATCACAGGAGTTAGGCCTATATTCACACACACACACAGTTCAGGAGTTAGGCCTATACTCATACACACGGTTTAGAAGTTAGGTCTATATTCACACACACACACGGTTTAGGAGGTAGGCCTATACTCATACACACAGTTCAGAAGTTAGGCCTATACTCATACACACGGTTTAGAAGTTAGGCCTATATTCACAGACACGGTTTAGAAGTTAGGCCTATATTTACAGACACGGTTTAGGAGTTAGGCCTATACTCATACACACGGTTTAGAAGTTAGGCCTATACTCACACACAAATTTCAGGAGTTAGGCCTATACTCATTAACACGGTTCAGTGTCTCTATGGTTAGATCACTTCATAAACACTCAATGTGTTGTTAGAATTCACTCACGTTTGGAAGAACTGCAAATTTATCACGTTTGCACTCAATAAGTTGAGGTAATTACTTTTAACGTTTTAATTTAAAAAATACTATAAGGTCGTCAACTTCCCCGGGATGTTAATCGAGTTAAAAACTAAGAACGTAATCAAATAGAGATGATTAAATTTAAACGTATGTTTCTTGTTAAACACAAAGCTACACAATGGACTAGGCTGGGCTGTGCTCACCACGGGTATCTAAATTTAAATATATGCAAACAGGCTGTTTTATATAGATCTATTATCCTCCAGATACAAACAGTTCACAGAAACAAAGTATATATATTTTAATTACGGCGACTTCGGAGCGAGACGAACACCTGTCCAGTTAAACTGATATTAAAAAAGAACAGAAAAAGAAAGAAAAACAACTCTTCAGAAGTATACACTTTAGATTTGTATAGGTGGCTCTGAAATCGCGATTTTATTTCGCCAGTTTTCAAATACGTATAATTCAGAAAAAAATATATAAAACGAGTTAAGTACAGTTTAGAAAACATTAATTTAATATTTATGCTTTGTTTTATTGAAAGTTAGAACGAAATGAGGTAAAACAACAGGATAATTCAAGAATTATTATTATTTTAAAGTGTTTCCCAAAATAATCACAATAGTCCAAAAATTGATGAAACTTTGTAGAATGGACGGCAACTTCCTGTTGTAGAGACACAAATGTAGAGGACGACGTTTGGAAAGTTAATGCAAAAAGCTGTACGAGATTCGTTTCTGATTCAGACATTATGGTTTCCTTACCTTTGTCTCGCTCTTGCTGATCTGGCACTGGATGATATCCGTTGGTTAACGGAGAACTGATACATGACTTCTGTTGGTCTGGCACTATGGAATTTATGGATCTTTTTCTTACTAGAACTAGAACTACTTCGTTTCGCGGAGCTTTCAGAATATCTAAAACCTCCTGATGTGTTAACCCTTTGAGGTTACAGCCGTTTATGAACAGGACTCGATCTCCTTTCTTGATCTGACCATCTCTCTCTGCCAGACTTCCAGCTATAACCTTATGAACCTGGAAAAAATATTTGGGTAAGTAAAGACCAAAAACCGATCAATAAAAGTGTACACTACGCGTACATTTAAAGTTCGGTTGTTCATCTCTCATAATTAGCCAGAAAGCTGCAGCGAAATACAATGTTTTGTTAATAGATGGCGCTACCTATTCTGGAAATCATTCGGGTTGGTGGGTTTGAGTGCAAAGCTGCACAACAGGTTATCTGCGCTCTGTCCACCGCGAGGAATCGAACTTCATGTTTTAGCATTGCAAGTCTGTAAAGTTACCGCTAACCCATCAGGGGACTAGTAACTCGGGAAGAATTTGTTTGCATAAATATGATTCCCGGTAAGTATAACCCAAACTTAGCGCCCTCACTGCCCAATATTGAAAACAAAGAAAAATTATTACAGTTAGTATGCACCAATAACGTGTTAAATGAAGACACATGACGAATAACTAAATAGATGATAAATAATTGATTCAGAGAATATAATGTTAACTTTCGTTCAATCCCAGTGTTCTTCAGACCGACTGGGATACGACAGATAAGAGTTGTAATTGAGAACAACTGTTTCGGTATGTTCTAGATTAAGTTGTCGTCAGTTATATTTATACCACAACTCGTGTAACAAACTATATTTATTCTAACAGTTTCTTCAAAGGCCAACAATATCGGTAACCAATCCAAAGACTGTACTGTTTTAAGACATCACTTATTCAGCTTTTAAAACTCTAAAAGTTTTATTATAGAAACTTTTCAAACTTTCCTTGATGTTTCCTTTGAAAGATTGAAATTTCGTAATAGACACGTGAAGATTGTTGTTGTAAGTACGTTGGGTTGTATTAAGTTAGTTTATTATATATATATATATATATATATGAATTAACGCGAGTCAGAGTCCGAATGAGTCAATATTAAGAAAATGACAATAAACATTTTACTGCAATTTTCCAAACTCTTATACAAACATGTTACTATTATTATTAATTCCAAACTCTTACACAAACATGTTGCTATCATTATTAATTCCAAACTCTTATACAAACATGTTACTATTATTATTAATTCCAAACCCTTACACAAACATGTTACTATTATTATTAATTCCAAACTCTTACACAAACATGTTGCTATCATTATTAATTCCAAACTCTTATACAAACATGTTACTATTATTATTAATTCCAAACTCTTACACAAACATGTTACTATTATTATTAACTTCTCTGACTGATATTGTACTTTACTGTTAGCTTTATCACAGTTGTTAATGTATGGAGTTTCGTAAGCATTATATAAAAATGTATACTTCAAAATCATATTTCAGAGCCAAAAAATGTTGTCAAATAATGGTACAGTATTCGATTATTTATTGCATGCTAAGTAACCTAAGTAATCCTGCACATTTCTCTCTGCGTTATCCGCTTCTAAATAGATCTATTAATTAAAAAGTTAAGGGTATGGTTTACGACATAACTGTTACATTATAAGCTTAATAGCTCTGCAAAGCTTTCTCTGTTTCCATCGCTTTATTAGTTGACTGTCAATAAACTTAAACTGCCATGTTTAAGCTTACCGTAACTTCTTTAACTTCGTAGTCAGCCCCTCCAGCTAGAGTTATTCCAATACTTCCGACCTGGAGTCTTCTTTGGATGATGACGACATTTACTTCTTGACCATCACTCTCTGGTTCTTCCAGGAGGAATCGATTGGCCTCTTCATGCAGCTGCTGGCAGTCTTGGGGAGAGATGGTGGAAGACAAAGTTGACCTTGATCCGGAGTGGTCAGACGCTGGAGAAATCCTTGATGAGTATTCCAGAGAGCTGTTTTCTCCAGTTTCACTTGCAGACGAATCGATTGAAGAGAAACGTTTATGTTGAATTCCTAATTGTAAGCTGTGTACGTTATCTCGGCTTGAAGTCGAGGTGGAATCGTGGATGTCGGAATTTCTTGAATCTCGTTTATTCACAGTCTGAACAGAATCTGTTTTAGTGGGCATGCAATTACTAATATCAGATGTCCTTTGATTGGTAGGCTTATCACGGTGTGATTTCCAATAACTTTTAGGCTGATATGACGATCGCGTGTTCTGAGTTTCAGTTTCTTCCAAATTACCCGATTCGGATACAGAAAGGGAGTCTTTGGAAGTGGACCGACCTTTGGAGGAACTGGTGGCTTGTGGAGTATCAGAAATTTTTTTTCCACGTACTCGGCCATTAACAAATTGAATACTCGTGTTTGTGAATTCAGGTGTCTGGTGATTATCGGGTAAAACTGTCACGTTGGTGCGTTCACCAGAAGATATACAACTGTTAGAATTGAAGTTTGAGCTGGAGTGAACCTCAGCCAAGCCGGTACTATTAGGTTTGAATGTTGAAGTTGAGCCTTTGGGACCTTTACGACAACCAGATTGAACAACTGAACTGGAACACTCGTCAGATATTCTGCGACCCTCATATTTGTTGTATAAGTTAGAACAACTCTCGGAAGATTTTTGGCCAATTGGCTTTGATTTCGGTAACCAGGCTGTTTCTTCATTGGTGTTTTTATTTTCAAAATTTTTAAGAATATCACTAACACTCATTGATCGTGTAGAAGTTGACATATACCTGTTCTTCCTACCCAGTTCATCCAAGGATTCTCGACTTCTATCGAAGGCATCTCTAGAGTCCACTAACTTCCCATCGCGGTGAAGAAATTCAGTAGGTTCTCCTTTACGAGTGAAAAAGGTGTTGGATAATGAGTTTTTAGACCAAAAACTATCCACCTTTTTCTTTTCCCCTTCCTCTATTAAGGACGTGGGTCTAGGACCGCATGGACGATTCTCTCTTATTTTCACATCTGAAGCAGTAGTGGTATTTGTAAACTGATTTGAAGCACTATTTCTTCTTGAATACCGTTGTGTGTCATTTCCCTTTGGCATGAGTGAAGGAGGAAGCTTTGCGTTAAAACTGTGGGATAAATTAGTCTGTGAATCCCTTTTTGACACAATAGCGTGATTGGAAGGTGATGGAATTTCTTGGTTGCCATCAAACGACTTTTGTTCCCATCGCTCGGCTAATGCTCTAAAGTTTTTAGATTCATCAGCTGGACCTTCTTGACGCATGCGTAGCACAGTTTTTTGTTGGCTAAGAAGACGTGGCTTGAATTCTGCGTCTACAGGGTGATCTAGAGAATCTGACGCCGTGTCAGACAATGAGTCATCGATAGTCTGTCTTGAATCTTCTGTTCTCTGGCTAATAGTTGAGAAAGAGTCATCGTCACTTTCAACTTTGTCAGAATAAAAGCGACCTTGGAAAGTAAGTCGAGACAGACTTCCATTTTGAGGCCACTTTTGGTTACTGTCGTGTTGGACATTGTAATTTTTGTCTTCAGCTCCTACCAATGACTGTCTATTTGAGACAGTAGGCGGAAATGAAGAAAGGTTTTCCTGGTTGTTTTTCCCTTCCGAAATACTTCCAAGAACCGTTGCTCCAGAATCTCCAAAGTCAATACACACTGGTTTAGCCAGAAACTTTCCTCGAACTTCCAAGTTTACGGAAGAAGATGTATTTTTCATTTCTTCAGTAGAATCTCTTGACTCATTCGAGTCTGTTCTAGATACTGGATTGCTGGCAGAACTAGAAGTGTCTGTTTGATCCAAAGATGTTACATTATGCTTTAATTCTGAAGAATTATAGGAGTTCTTATTATTTGAAAACTGTGGACTGTGTTTCTGATATTTATTTGGCCAAGAACAATTACCATTTTGTTCTGGTAATTTGTGTTCTGAGGACGACACTGCCATCAAAGAAGAACGTTTAGCTTGTTTTGAAAAATATGAGTTGTTAATCTTTTCCAATTCATCATCTGGAGATGTGATGGATCTAGTTGATTGTTCATAATCTTTTCCTTCACTATCTGATGATCCTGGACCAGGTGACATGATAGGTTTTTCTGGAAGAACTGGGGTTACAGGCTTACTGTGCGACAATGAAAATTGGAAAACACTTTGTTTTGTAACTGTTGGAGGAGAAGTAATACCAAAAGAAGAAGAATTGGTTGAGCTACTTATACTAGAAGGGGAGGCAGGAGGAGGTGAGATGGGTGAAGTTAAAGAAGATGGAGGAGTTGGTGAAACAGAAGACGCGACATTTGAGCGTGGTAACTGAAGAGATCTTCTTTTGAAAGCAGGAGAATATTTGGGAAGACTAGGATTGTAACTTTTCCATGGTGGTTCTGATAACAGTGACTGATTATTTGCCCCATCTACCACATCTTTTGTTATTACCGAAGACCGTGAATTCAGATTTAGAACTCTGGGTAAAGACTTTGTTTTTTCTGGTGTACGAGTCGTTTCATTCTTCCACATCTGGTTGGTAAATGCCTTAATTGGTTCAGGTTTTGAACTGATGGCAGTTTTACTGGCTATCGTGGGTAAGGATTTTATTGCGGGGTTTGTGCTGACAGGCCGCTCGGGAATGACTAGTCCTTTGAATTTCGGACCATTGGTTTTAGACGTTTTTTGTAACAAAGAAAGAAGGTTCCAATTACTGGGCCGGTTCAGTAAGTCTTCTTGGCTTCGAGAAGATGTCATGTTAACTTCACTACAGCTAAATCCAAAATTACCAAGGTGGCTGGATGATTGATGGTCTTTAGCCTTACCAAGGTGGCTGGATGATTGATGGTCTTTAGCCTTACCAAGGTGGCTGGATGATTGATGGTCTTTAGCCTTACCAAGGTGGCTGGATGATTGATGGTCTTTAGCCTTACCAAGGTGGCTGGATGATTGAGGGTCTTTAGCCAGACTGCTGTAAGTCTTACTTTCGTTTGAGGTGTTTATCTTACACGTTTCTGTAAGAAAACTTGCCTTGTTAGTGGATTGATCCAAAGCAGGATTCTCAGTGCTTTGTGCTGGTGGACATGTTTCATTGATAAAACTCAAGTTCTTTTTCATAAGTTTTTCCTCTTTACTGATAGGAGCAACACTAACATTAAGAGCTTTCTCATTTGATCTTATGTGTTGGTTTTTAACACCAATGTTCGATCTTATGTGTTGGTTTTCAACACCAATGTTCGATCCCATGTGTTGGTTTTCAACACCAATGTTCGATCCCATGTGTTGGTTTTCAACACCAATGTTCGATCCCATGTGTTGGTTTTCAACACCAATGTTC